>NC_142777.1:16813357-17115134 GCF_988280905.1 Pimephales promelas
TCAAGTCTTTTCAGAAAATAACTAAATATCTTATGAACTTTTTAAAGTGTCAAAGTTTCATTCTTGTGTGTTACGTAGCACGTTTGAGCTTCCTCAAGAACCAATGAGGTTCATTCTGGTGTTACACAGCACGTTTGAACTTCCTCAAGATCTGTGCTATATTGAAATACATGTATGAACAGCAGGTGTCACTAAGGTACCTGTTGCTAGTTGAATATAAATGTCACGAAGAAGTGTTGTTACGAAGTTGGTAATAAAAAGCATATAGACAATGTTGAGTCCTCACTTGAGAAAGTGATTATAGGGGATTATCACGCTTCCGGGTTTCATGGGCGGGATTTGTTAACTTTGTGCATGTCCACTTCCGACACAGTTAAACAATGGTTGAGACGAATGCTATTTATGTCACTACTCTGTTCCACTTTGTGTCCATCTAACCAACAACGCCAACCCTACTAAAGTTTTCATGGATTCCCGACTGAATTGAGTATAAGGAAGAAGTGGATTAAAACTTTAAAATAAAACAAGGTAACACGTTTGTTTGCAGCCGGAACTTTAGTGAATCAGACTAATTTACCAAGGATGACGTATAAATAAACTTAGTGTAGTCCTTCATCAGTTCGCCAGCGAGATCGATGATTCAACGGAAGTGGCAGTGCACAAAGATCACAGAATCCGGAAGTACTACGTATCAGCGTGATAATCCCTTATTGTGAGCGAAACAACATATTGGCGACGAGGATGGCTCTACTTGCTTTCCTGCATTTCTGAAAACTCTGGGTGATGATACCGATGATACCTTTTAATTCATGGATTCATATGCTTGATAATTACGTGATTGCACTGTCGGCAGAGGATATACCGCAGAGGAGAAAGCGCGCTTTGCTTATTCATTGCTTGGGTACGGAGGGACAGAGAATTTTTTATACACTCACTCTGGCTGATGATAATTATGAGACTGCGCTGGTTGCTTTACGAGCATTGTTTTGTTCAGAAAGTGAACGTGGTTGCTGAAAGGAATAAATTCCGCCAGCGCGCTCAGAGACTCAGTGAAACTATTGTGCAATATGTGGCTGCTCTGTGCGAATTGTTTGTGAACTGTGACTTCGGCATGCTCACGGATGACATGATTAGGGATCAGATCGTAGAAGACATGCACTCCGCGTATTTGGGAACGTCTGCTTTTGGAAACAGACCTAACTCTTCAAAAGACAATTACTATCGCCGGACAAATCGAGTCTGCAGTAGTGGAAGCAGAGGCTATGGAGTGCACTGAAGCTTCAGTTAAGGTAGTGCAGGGTTCCCCAGGCTCGCTCTTGGAGGGCTACTGTCCCTGCAGAGTTTAGCTACAACCCTGATCAGTTTCTAGTGATCCTGAAGACCTTGATTAGCTTGCTCAGGTGTGTTTGATCAGGGTTGGAGCTAAACTCTGCAGGGACAGTGGCCCTCCAGGACCGAGTTTGGGGAACCCTAAGGTAGTGCATACTGGTTCACGTGACCACGGTGGCGACAGAGACCTACTTCACTTAAGCTCCCAATGTCTCATCCCATGCCATCAAATGAATCACAGAAAAAGATAACAGATGTAAAAACGTGCTTCCGTTGCGGAGGTACTTCACATCTTGCAAATTGTCCCAAATGCCCAGCCAAGCAGTCTAAGGGCACGTTTACACAAAGCCGGGTATTTAGCAAAACGAATATTTTCCCCCTCTCCGTTTTCAAAAATAACATTGTTTACACACCCGCATAAATATCCCGTCGAGCGCCATCATAACTATGCCAAACCTATTGGCGGCAGTGTAGGGGTTAAGGATAAAGCCATGCAAGCCAATCAGAATCCTGGAATCGACAAGAGAGAACCTATAACGCTGTTTCTCCCAGTTTACACGGCAACACAAAACCGGCGTTTTCAGAAATCTCCACTTTGGCCGGAGTTTTTAGAAATAATCTTTTTCAGTTATAAAAAACGCGTTTTTGTGTAAATGAGAGGGCAAAACGCAGAGAAATACCTGCGTTTTCCCATCGTGTAAGCGGGGCCTAAATGCAGACAGTGTGGTAAAGTTACACATTTTGTCACAGTTCTACATTCACATGCAATACGCAAGAAGTTTCTACACCTGAGTAAACTGTCTTAAGCATTGAAACGCCACTGCCGATGAAACGGAAACAGAATCTTATATGTAATGTTTATTTGCTCACTGAGTGTGGGAAATCAGTCGATATTGAATTACTGGTGGATACTGGCTCAGCTGTTAACATTCTCTCAGAACATCTGTACCTCCAATCCGTGAGAATCCGGATGCATGAGAAACATGAGAAACGACTTCAAGCTATACTTAAGCATTTGCAAAGCAGTGGGTTGAAGCTTAATGAGGAAAATTGTCACTTCAGGAAGACTGAGTTACCTTTTCTTGTTATTTCAGCTTCAGGCTTGCATCCAGATCCAGATCATGTTCTGGCTATACAACAATCACCAGCTCCTCATGATAGAGTCCTTGAATTCTTTTCAGGGTCTTGGAGGCTGGTATTTCAAATTCATTCCCAATTTTGCGACATTGGTGGATCTTCTCTGTGCACTGCTCTGACGGTCTACTGGCTTTTGCTGGACAGAGGAGGCTCAGGAACATTTCAGCTGTGTGAAAAATCTGATCACTGCTAGCCCAGCCCTTGCATTATTTGATCCTTCTGTACCGACGACAGTCACAACGGATGCTTCAGATTATGGCATTGGTGCTGCGCTTACCCAGTGTCATGGCACTTCTGAAAGAACAGTTGCTTCTGAATCTAAAACTTTGTCTGTCAGTGAAAGGAAGTATTCTACAACAGAAAAAGAGGCTTCGGCATGCGTTTGGGCGACAGAGAAATGGTGCACCTACCTATGGGGCCGCCATTTCACTCTTTGCACTGATCACAGTCCTTTATCTGCACTGCTTTCAAAAGGCCTTGGAAAAGCAGGTATGAGAATTGCCCGAGGGTCTGCACATCTTCTGTGTTTTACTTACAGCGTGAAATACAAACCTGGCCGAGAAAATGTCAAAGCTGATTGTTTGTCCAGACTTCCACGTCCATCAACAGAAGACAGCCAATAACAAGAGCCTGAAATGGTGGCTCTACAGTCTCCTGAATTTGCAGCTGTTACTGTACAGGAGTTGAGATCTACTTGTGATACCTGTCCTATCCTTCAACAGGTAAAGATTGCAACATCCTTCAACATTGCAAAGGGGTGGCCTCGTAGTGCAAAAAGCTTAAATTCTGCTATAGCTCCTTATCATCGTATCAGGAATGAGCTGGCTGTACAAGACGGATATGTAATTTGTGGCATATGCCATTCATCAAGGGATGGTGCACACAAAGCAGAGACTGAGGGAATTGTACTGGTGGCCTGGCATGAAATCATGTTCCACCTGTCTCCGGCATGGTAAATGGACTGCAATATAGCAATATAAATATAAATATAGTGCTTTCATAGACCTAATGGCCACCAAAGCGCTTTACATATTGCCTCACATTCACCCATTCACACACACATTCATACACCGACGGCAGTGTCAGCCATGCAAGGCGCCATCCAGCTCATCGGGAGCAGTTGAGCAGTCCGTGAGCAAGACACCTATGTCTTGCTCACGGATACCTCGACACTTGGTTAGGTAGAACCGGGGATTGAACCACCAACCTTTCGGTTTGTTGACTAACAGAAATGAACCACTGAGCCACTGCTGCCCATGACAAGACTGCTATTACCCATGCAGCTCCACTCTGTCCTGTGCCTACTCCAACAACTGCTTGGAAGAAACTGGCTATTGAGGTAGTTGGGCCTTTGAATAAATGCTCCCCAAGGTTGTCGTTTTAAATTGACACTCATTGATTACTACAGTAAATGACCAGAGATTGCGTTTGCACCTGATGTTACTTCTGCGACTATTGTTTTTGTTTTTGTCTGCTGTGTTTAGCCGAGAAGGAAATCCACTTGAACTTGTGACTGATAATGGTTCACAATTTGTTTCAGGGCATTTCTTGCAGACAGAGATATCAAACACTACTGTAGCTTTGTCTATTAACCTCTAGTGAATGGGGAGATTGAACGATTCAATCGAGTGTTCAAAGACTGTTTTTAGACTGCTAGCATTGAGGTTAAAGAGTGAAAAGCTTTTGTGACAGAGTTTCTACATACATACAGAGCAACTCCTCATGCTGTGACAAAACTGTGACCTGCTGAACTTTTGCATGGGCATCAAATTAAGACAAAATTGCATGTGTCTGTTCTTCCATTTGTGGGACCGCCAAAGGACAAAAAGAACTTGAAACAATCATCCAACAGTCACAAAACAAGATGAAAGTGTACACAGATCGGTAACGCAGTGCACAACCATCAAAGATTCATGTTGGTTCGTTTGTGAGCATTAGGAGGCCTGGAATCGTCAAGAAAGGACATTCCAAGTTTTCACAGCCTTTTAAGTTTGTAGCTCAGAAAGGTCCTGCAACATATCTCCTCTCCGATGGAAAAGCCTGGAATGCTATTTACCTGGGTACCTAAGGTACCTAATGCCTAGTTGAAGATAAATGCCATGCAGAAGTGTTGTTAGGAAGTTGGTAATAAAAAAAGTTGGTAATCAAGATCCAATGAGGTTCATTCTGGAGTTACACAGCATGTTTGAGCTTCCTCAAGAACCAATGAGGTTCATTCTGGTGTTACGCAGCACGTTTGAGCTGCCTCAATGAGGTTACCAACAAGAATGTGTGTTACACAGCAACAGCATGTCTGAGCATAGACAAGAGGTTTCATCTCTTTCGTCAAGCAGGTTCAGGTGAGCTTGCGTTTATGTTCGCTGACCAATGTTTATATGAATAAAAGACCAAATTCAATCTGTTCATCATATAAAGCGATCAAAGTTTCAGTTGTGTAGCTGTCAATGGGGGAACAGAGAACTTTCAGATTTCATCAAAAAGATCTTAATTTGTGCTCTGAAGATGAAGTAAAATCTGAGAGTGAGCAGGCTATTTAATGACAGAATTTTCAGTTTTGGGGTAACTATCCCTGTAAAGGGAACCAGTCAAAGTGAAACTCAACATTGCGATCAGGACCCTTAAATGAAGCAGAGTGTCTAAACAACACACAGTGCATGTTTACACTGTGTTGGTTGACCCGGGCCGATTGCTAATGACGCCTTGGAGGGCCTATGTTCATTTTCACAGCATCATCACTGGACTTCCCTCAACAAGCCTACAGATGCTATAAATACACAAGCCTCTTTCGTTTTTGAAATGCAATGTGAAAACACCCAGTCCTCTCACTCAGACCTCTAATTTAAAAATATCTATACTATGACCTTTTTCATACTAATGTAAGCAGCGTCAATCTGCTAGTGTCAAACAGAATGTCTACTGTAATTACACTGTTAACTTAACCCTTCCCTTACACCTTAACCTACCCATACCACCACACCTGACCCTAACCTTACCCGTATCCCATAGCAGCACAAGTGTTTTACAATACAAAATGAACACAATAAATACGTTGTACTTATTTTTCAATGAAAGTACATACTTAAAGCCACTTACTGTAATATAAAGCGGGACCTTTAATGTTTGATGAAGCCCTTATGGTGTTTTACAAACACATTTAAAGTTTTTCTGGGATTTACAAACTGAATATTGGCCACTTTTTATCAATGTAATACCGTTAACCTAAATCTGTGGTTTGAATGTACTTTTGATGAAACTCTCATGATGCTTTATTTCAAAAGTATATAGACCATTGAAATTAAGCTGATTAACCACTATGTCCTCTTCCTCTTCCAAGAGAGTTTCGCATAGTCCGGTCACATCCTTGTGTCCGTCAGACGGGATAATGACCGTTGGAGCTTTGTTTGGAGACCATACTTGCAATAGTATTAATATAAACACAACAAAAAAAAATACTCTTATTGTTAATTTTACTTGTGCCTTTTTCACGTACAATATATTGTATATTCCCCGTGCAGTTTGGCCTGTTTTTTCCTCTGTGGGCAGTATAACGTCGTTAATGAAACCCCAGTTTATTTTCCCCTTTAACCAATTTAGAACCTGACATCACGGTTTTAAGGTGTGAGCGTGTGTGGCATTATAGTTTCCTGTTTTACCACGTATTTAAGGGTTAGAGTGCAGAATGAGATCATTATCTCTAGAAAGCATCCCTGTGAACAAGAACATGAAACTGCTAATTCTTCTCGTCACACTGCTTGTTCGAACTAACCCTAGTTTGAGCAAGCCTACCCCAAACCTTCACTCGATCTTCAAAGAAATTAAGCAAGATCTTGGCGGATTGCAAAAAGAAATTGATAAACTTAATCAGCAAGAATTCAAGCAGCATCTCTCAGTAAGTAAATCTTTTTTTTTTTTTCATTATGGCAATCGAGATAGACTTCATGTGATTTTGCCATATTTGTCATATTTGATTTAGTTAAGTTAAAATAACGAAACACCAAGCGTGAAGAGAGAAGGATTTGTATTATAGATATGTTCTGTATAAGCAGATGTAAAGTAACATCAGTTTCACACATTCTCTGATATCAACTGACTTTGTCAATTTTCAGAAATTCAATCACACAGTAAAAATACAAACACCTCATGATTTAAAGAACGCTGTAAGTATTTTCTCATTCCCTCTGTATTTCAGATCGTTGAAACATTTGCTTTAAATAATAATTTACATTAATTTGTTACTATGGGGATTTTTTTTTTTTACACCCACAGTGTGAGTGTGAGGCACCGTTTGTTCAACACCTGAAAAATGCTCTGATGTTAGTTGAAGATGCTCTGATTAAAGAACACATTGATGAAATTGCCAACATTTTGGAAAACCTAGAAGTTCTTCCTACGGTCAAGGTGAGACTTCTGCTTTAAGTTACTTGCATCATCCATTGGGTTATTAATACATGAAAGATGAAAAGTGTAGGTCAATTAAAAAGCCTGAAGACAGCTCTCTTATTAAACATTCTCATTTCATTTTAACATCTCTATTCAAGTAAAGAAATCATTCGGGGTCTCAAAGACAATGCAGATGCAGCATTGAAAGCTGCGTTATCATTTAAAATAACACAATGCATGACTATTGTTTCTTTTGATTTTTCAGGAGCCAAATGACAACTGTCACTTCAAACCACATAGGTTGACAACAGCATCTGTCAGAAATGACTTGATTAAGGATAACGTTGAATTCATCCAAAACTGGAATACAAACTGCAATTCGAAACATCACAAAAGAAACTAAACGGACGTCCTGATGTGGAAATGCGAATCACATGTTTACTTATTTAAAAAAAAATAGTCACTTTCTAATTATTTATTTATTTAATGGGATATTTATTTATTTATTTTGATCAGTGCGTGTTGGTTGTTCTCTATCCTCGCACTTAATTACAAAATTGTGCTACAAAATGTATCAAGTTCTATAAGATTAATGTTGTTTTCTTCATCACGGGATGGAAAATGATCTATACTTTATTCTTTAAAGTTTTGACATGTATTGTAACAATACAAACATCATGTTACTTATTGGTCCAAAGTATTTAATGCTCAATGTAATAATAAAATAAACGAATATTTTTAAGATGAACCCTTTCTGTTGTTTCATTCCTGTTTTGTCTTGACTCTTATCCTATCAGACTGATACAAAACTTCATGCACATTAAGTTGCATATACCATCATATTTATAGGTCACTCAACAAATCTGTATTGCTGCAGTAAAAACTTCACTCACTTTTAACTGACCCAGCTGTGTATTGTTTATCTCCTCTTGTTGGGATGTGGTGAGTCTTGAAGGAGGCTGTATACAATATTAAGTCTGATGGATGGAAACAGACAGTCCCGCAGCTGCTGGCAGTGTCCTGACGAAAGGGAACATCCCTAACAACACAAGGAGGATGCAATGTTCAGGAGACCAGTGACTAAGAATATCCAGCTTCCAGAGTGTGTTTCAAAACCATTCTTATCAAGACTTCAGGATCGATCCATTCATGACGCTTTCCGCCGTGGTACACTTCTGTGTCCCATTAGGTTTCTTGGTACAATGAGGTTATATGACAACATTAGTTAACTACTGTATGTTAAACATTTATTAACCTAAGTTAATATGTACAGCTGCAGTATCTGTTAATATTATGTAGTGGACCTGAGCTACAGTAACATGAACAAACTACCAACACACACAAATTAAAATTAAAATGAAGCCTTTTTTTAGATTTACACATTTTTAAATTAACTATTTTAAATTAGTTTAAATGAGAAAAAAAAAAGCTCTAGCATAATAAAACGTTTTATACAAATCTTAATGGAACAATGGACCATTTCATTTTATCTGATTCACATGTTTAAATTTACAAACACGATTCACATAAACTAAATGATCCATTCCCTCGTTCCATTATGTAGCGGGGAGTGGTTATAGCGGAGGTGAAAGGCAGCACAACTTTATTTAACAGATTATAAACTAAACTTGGATTCGTGACTCAGGAACTACCAACATCAGCGTTAACAGTCAAACATTAAACAAGAACTCACAAAGACAAGGCTGAAACACAGAGCTTACATTATCAGGGACAAACGAGCTAGACAAGATAACAATGGGGTGTGGGAAATAAGAAACACCTGGGATAACTAATAGACAAGACAGGGAACCCTAAAACATGACAGGATTCAAACCCACATCAAGACACATTACGATTTAAATAAAATGTTTTAAAAAAATTCTGGGTTGTTTTAACCCAATTTTGGGTAAAATATGGAAAAACCCAGCCATTAGGGTTTGTCCATATTTTACCCAAAATTGGGTTAAAACAACCCAGCATTTTTTTAGAGCGTAAGCTATAGCTTTTTTTAAAAAAAGTCATTTAAAATTCTTGATTTCAGAAAAGGAATAATATGTAAGGATGGAATTTAACTGTAAAATAAAATGTTTTAAATCTTAAAAATGTCATGATAGATCAGACGGAAGCAATTGCAGTTAACTATTTATTGGAATGATGGTATACATAGACAGTCCCAATATCCAGGCACACAGGTTAGCAGCGCAGGGGCTCCAATGGTCAGAAGATAGTGCAGCGTGCAGTGGTGGTGGTGGTGAAATCCAACGACGAACAGTAATCCAACATCCAACGAACAGTAATCCAACATCCAACGAACAAGAACCGGAACAAGAGAATCACACGACTGAACGAGACTGAGAACACACACACCGGGAACCACAAACAACGATCTGACAAAGGAGATGAGAAGTTGATGAGAATATATACACATGAATGATAGACTGCAGCTGGTGATGGGTGATTGCTGATGAGTGCTGATTGAGCGGCCACGCCCCTCTCATCAGCACACACATGCAACAATAACAGAAACACGAGACAAGAAGTAGACATAGGATTTACCAACCGTGACAGTACCCCCTTCCCTAGGAACGCCTCCTGGCGTTCCCAGGCTCCCTTACCTGCCGATTGTAATCATCGATAAGGGAGTGATCCAGGATGTCTCTAGCCGGTACCCAACTTCTCTCCTCCGGACCGTAACCTTCCCAGTCCACCAGGTACTGCAATCCGCGCCTCCTCCGTCTCGAGTCCAGCACACGATTGACCGAATAAGTGGGTTCCCCGTCTACGAGACGCGGCGGGGGGGGGGGGAACCGGGACTGGCGGATTAATGCGAGCATAAAAGACGGGCTTAATTTTGGAAACGTGAAATACGGGATGTATCCTTCTGTACACTGGAGGAAGATTCAGGCGGACTGTCACCGGACTAATGATTTTGGTGACAGCAAACGGGCCAATGAATTTAGGTGCAAGTTTATTCGAAACGGAACGGAGAGGAATGTCCTTGGTAGAAAGCCACACTTTAGAAACGACGACGTATACGGGAGGTCTCCGCCGGTGGCGATCGGCTTTGACCTTGGTGCGCGCCCCCACTTGGAGTAGAGTCTCACGGGCTCTAGTCCAAGTGCGGTGACACCGCTGAACGAAGGCGTGGGCGGAGGGGACCGCGACTTCGGATTCCAGACTAGGAAAAACAGGTGGCTGGTAACCTACACTACACTCAAATGGTGATAGGCCCGTGGATGACACTGGCAACGTGTTGTGGGCGTACTCCACCATAGACAATTGCTGGCTCCAGGAGGAAGGATTCTTGGACACTAAACATCGCAACGTTCTCTCCAAATCCTGGTTGGCTCGCTCAGTTTGACCATTGCTCTGGGGATGGAACCCAGAGGACAGACTGACAGTCGCCCCCAGAAGTTTACAAAACTCAAAACCCAAAATTTGGACACAAATTGGGGTCCTCTGTCAGAAACCACATCTGTCGGGAGGCCATGAAGCCGAAAGACGTGGTCAACGACACTCACCGCTGTCTCCTTGGCTGAAGGTAATTTGGGCAAGGGAATGAAATGGGCCGCCTTCGAGAACCGGTCCACCACGGTCAAAACTACCGTGTGACCCTGGGAGGGTGGGAGGGCGGTGATAAAATCTAGTGCGATGTGGGACCAGGGTCTCGAAGGCACCAGCAGCGGTTGAAGTAACCCATCTGGAGGTTGATTGGAAGTCTTACCCGTGGCACAAACTGAGCAAGCCAATACAAAACTGCGAATGTCACGAGCCATGAGAGGCCACCAGAATCGTTGCTTAACCAAAAACATAGTACTATTGACTCCTGGATGACAAGCCACATTGGAACAATGGCCCCACTGAATGACGCTGGACCGTAACCTTTCCGGCACGAACAAACGGTTCGGTGGGCAACGAGTCGGAGGCGTTACCCCTTCTAAGGCCCTCTTGACCTTCGATTCGACCTCCCATGTGAGTGTAGAGATGAATAGATTCTCTGGTAAAATGCACTCGGGAGTAGACGGGCGATCGGAACGGTCAAAAATGCGCGATAAAGAATCGGGTTTGATGTTTTTGGAACCCGGGCGGTACGAGAGAGTAAAGTCAAAACGTCCGAAAAAAAGAGCCCACCGAGCCTGCCTGGAATTAAGTCTTTTAGCAGTACGAATGTATTTCAGATTCTTGTGGTCGGTCCAGACAATAAAAGGTACCCCTGACCCTTCTAACCAGTGGCGCCACTCCTCCAATGCTAACTTGCCCGCCAACAACTCTCTGTTGCCAATGTCATAATTGCTTTCAGCAGGGGATAAACGATGCGAAAAAAACGCGCAAGGGTGCATCTTGTCGTCTGAAGGAGAGCGCTGAGATAACACTGCACCTACCCCCACCTCTGACGCATCGACGTCCACCACGAACTGACGTGATGCATCAGGGGTTATCAGGATGGGGGCTGAAACAAAGCAACCCTTCAGTTTGGCAAACGCAGCTTCCGCTGCGTCTGACCACCTGAACGTCGTTCTGGGGGAGGTCAAGGCAGTCAGAGGCACGGCTAGTCGGCTGAAATTGCGAATAAAACGCCGGTAAAAATTGGCGAACCCCAGAAACCTTAGTAGGGCCTTACGGGAATCTGGACTTGGCCAATTCACCACAGCCTTAACCTTGTCAGGATCCATGCGCATTCCCTCAACCGAGATGATGTGACCTAGAAAAGGAACAGACTGTGCATGAAAAACGCATTTCTCCGCCTTGACAAAAAGCCCATTCTCTAACAACCTCTGAAGCACTTGTCGAACGTGTTGCACATGTTCCTGGAGAGACGAAGAAAAAATCAATATATCATCCAGGTAGACATATATGAATTGATCGACCATGTCTCGCAACACGTCATTGACAAGTGCTTGGAAGACCGCTGGGCTATTGGAAAGGCCGAAAGGCATAACCAAATATTCAAAGTGCCCCCTAGGGGTGTTAAAAGCGGTCTTCCATTCATCCCCCTCCCTGATGCGGACCAAATGATAAGCATTCCTTAAATCCAGTTTTGTGAAGATAGATGCTCCTTGCAACCTCTCGAAAGCTGAAGACATCAACGGCAAAGGATAAGTATTCTTTACCGTGATGTTGTTCAACCCCCGGTAGTCAATAGAAGGTCGCAATGATCCATCTTTCTTCCCCACAAAAAAGAACCCCGCCCCCGCTGGAGAAGAGGAAGGGCGGATGAATCCCGTTGCTAGAGAATCAGAAATGTATTTCTCCATGACCTCTCTCTCTGGGACAGAGAGTGAATATAACTTGCCCTTAGGCGGAGACGTACCTGGCAATAAGTCTATAGCACAGTCATAGGGACGATGCGGAGGAAGAGAATCAGCCCGAGACTTACTGAACACTTCCTTCAGATCCCGATACTCCGTGGGCACGTTTGACAAATCCACAGTCTCCTCCTGTAACACATGAACAGAAACAGACGAACAGGCAGACACAAGACAGGACTTATGACAAAAACTGCTCCATGATGCCACCGATTGGAGTTGCCAGTCTATTTTGGGGTTGTGACGGGTGAGCCATGGGTGACCAAGAACAATGGGTGCTAGTGGAGTGTCCAGAATGTAAAAGGAAATAGTCTCAGAATGATTGCCGGATGTGATGAGTGTGATGTCTTCGGTGACCAGTGAAATCGTGGGGAGTCTCTGTCCATTGAGGGCGTGAACGTCGATCTGGTGTGAAAGGGGTTTGAGGGGAATTTGAAATCTTAGTGCAAATGAATGGTCCATGAAATTACCCTCCGCCCCTGAGTCCAGTAGTGCCCGACAATCGTGGAGGTGAGTTGACCATCGGAGCCTTACCGGGAGGAGGGTAGATGTCAATGAGGTCCTTTCGGCAGAGATCCCACCCGACAGTAGCCTCATATTTACTGCCGGGCTGGGCCCTTTTAACGGACACATGAAAGCGAAATGTCCCGCTCCACCACAGTATAGACAAAGGCCCAGGAATCTCCGTCTCTCCTTCTCCTCCCGGGAAAGCCGGGCTCGACCCACCTGCATGGGTTCGTGATCGTTGATGGGGCTGACCACGCCCTCGCCTCCTGTATGCTGCCCCTCAATCCCTCCAGGCAAACGATCAGGCTGAAAACGTTTGCTGACTCGAGACAGTCGTGTATCCACTCTCAGATCCAGCGCGATGAGATCGTTAAGTCGGGTGGGCAGGTCCGGGGCGTAGATCTCCTTCTGGACGCGGTCAGCCAGCCCATGCAGGAACATGTCCCACTGCGCCTCCTCGTTCCATTGGCTCTCGGCTGCCAGGGTTCGGAATTCAATAGAAAAGTCAGATACGGATCTCTCTCCTTGGCGAAGTTCCGCCAGTACCCTGGCAGCCTCTCTTCCTGACGCGGCCCGGTCAAATACTCGCCGCATCTCTTCAGAGAGCCTCTGGAACGAGGAACAGCATTCGTCCTGGTTCTCCCACACCGCTGTTCCCCATAGCGCCGCTCTCCCAGTCAGAAGCGTCAGCACGAATGCCACCTTGGTCTGTTCTTTGTGAAACGTCCTGGGTTGCAGGGAGAAATGCATAGAACATCTGGTTAAAAATGTTCGGCAGAAATTTGCTTCACCTGAGTAAGGTTCGGGGACCGGAAGACGAGGCTCTGACTGGGATGGGTCCGCTGGTGGTGATGGGGGTATCAGCGGCGGGGGTGGCGCGGTGGGAACACGAAGATGTTGAAGCTGTTGGGTGAGCCCGGACACCTGCGCCACTAACGCCTGGACAGCACAAGCAGTATCGTTGAGGTTCCTATCTTGAATGTCCATTCGTTGAATACTGCTATTAACAAACTCATCCATTGAGCTCGAGTAGTTTCCCGCTGCTTCCACGCTTTGGTCAGATCGTTCTGTCATGATAGATCAGACGGAAGCAATTGCAGTTAACTATTTATTGGAATGATGGTATACATAGACAGTCCCAATATCCAGGCACACAGGTTAGCAGCGCAGGGGCTCCAATGGTCAGAAGATAGTGCAGCGTGCAGTGGTGGTGGTGGTGGTGAAATCTAACGACGAACAGTAATCCAACGAACAGTAATCCAACATCCAACGAACAAGAACCGGAACAAGAGAATCACACGACTGAACGAGACTGAGAACACACACACACACCGGGAACCACAAACAACGATCTGACAAAGGAGATGAGAAGTTGATGAGAATATATACACATGAATGATAGACTGCAGCTGGTGATGGGTGATTGCTGATGAGTGCTGATTGAGCGGCCACACCCCTCTCATCAGCACACACATGCAACAATAACAGAAACACGAGACAAGAAGTAGACATAGGATTTACCAACCGTGACAAAAAAAGGCTCAATGTCTTTGGACTGAATGAGCAGTTTTATTTTTATTAACTATGTATAGATTAATAAACACTGTAACAAGTGTATCAGTTAAGGCATAAACTAACGTTAACTAATGGGACCTTAATGTACCTGTTTTTTAATGTATTAACTAACATGAACTAATAATGAGTAATACATTTGTTACTGTATTTGTTAATCTTTGTTAACGTAGTTAATAACTAACGATACCGTTAATAATAACTCTATTCAAGTTAATAACTAACGATACCATTATAACTGCCGATACCGATAGTTTGGAAAATGCCTAATATCGGCCGATAATAT
The DNA here is from genome assembly GCF_988280905.1 of Pimephales promelas. Classification (NCBI taxonomy): domain Eukaryota; kingdom Metazoa; phylum Chordata; class Actinopteri; order Cypriniformes; family Leuciscidae; genus Pimephales; species Pimephales promelas. Next base: position 16,827,875 of record NC_142777.1, read on the forward strand.
CGGCCTGCCGATATATCGTCTGACTCTAATATTAACTAATTAACTAATGTTAACTAACAAACCTTATTGTAAAGTGTTACCGATATGTTTTTTTTTTTTTTTTTTTTTTTTTAAACTCTTATCTAACAAAAAAACTGTACGGAAGTAGCAAGTTAAATATCAAAGGTCCTTCTTAAAATAATGATTGTTAACACTTTAACAGTGGCCTTGTTACATGTACTGTAGTTAAGCTGTAAAAATGAAATCCTGCCTTACATTTAGAGTCAACTTGGATGTTTAAATCATTTCAACTTAAACTTGTAAAAAAAAAAAAAAGTTGAAAATTTCTTAACTTATTTTGTTGAATTGAAGCAATTTAAACGCATACGTTGTCATAACCAAGCGTGCCACACAAAAAATGAAGCCAAAACGTCCTGATCACCCCCCGGTGGCCGGTCATAGTATAGGTCATAAACCCCGCCTCCCTGTGTTATTCAACGATTAAACAATTAAATAACACTTCAAATATATTTTTTCCAAAGGTGGTTTCTGTCATTTGCTGTAATTTTTATCACGCTGATGTAAGTTCAAGTGTCTGTTTTTAAAATAAGTTTGTTTTTACTTAGTTACGTGATGCAATAAAAACGGTGGTGTAACGCCATGATTGACAGCTGTGATTGACAGGTTCTCTGAGTGAAATAGTCACTGAACAGACTTTTTTTCGGGATCTTTTGGAGGACTGAGGAGAAAATTGTATGTACCTTATTTTAACAAGCCTCTTGTCGTACTGCAATCAACAGTCATCAAAACTGGAGCAGATGCAGCAGGCCACTTAAAAAAGTGCAGTGCGGAGCGGAGCGTTGATTTCGCGGCTTTACTTCCTGCTCACTATTGCGCAGGTCTGGTCCTGAGATCGTTACTGCACAGACTCAAGTCCCAAGAGCGCCATATCGGGATACTGGTGGCTTCAGTTCTCACCATAGACAGTAAAAGAAATGGACACATAGATTTCAACAGAGAAAATTGAAGTCAATTAGAAGCACTCACTTCCTGATACGTGAGCAACCTGTCTAACAGTTGTCTGGTAGCTGTGCCAAGAGGAATCTGAATCATTCCCTTCCGAATCTTGCAGAGTCGGAGAGCGTGAGTAGGAGCTGTCCATGGAGCAACTTTACAACTCTCTATGGGCTTCTCCCTTGACTTTATGCCTCCACGTCCCCCAGATTGTGTGTGAGCTTCTCCTCCTGCCTACACGGTAATTTCTCTACTGTGCAACAGAGAGTCACATTACAAAAACGGCTTATACAGGGCCATAATGTAAGATACAAGGTAATGGAGCCTTTTATACTGTACATTGTCGTGTTTCTTTAGAAATAAACAATGGACAAATGGAGTCTTTAAAAGCTTCAGACGTGAAGTTATTTGTTGTTGTCAAAGTGACGCCAAAATGAATGGCAGTCAATGGAATGCTAACAGCAGGTGAAGGCTTGTTAGCCAATGGGGGCCGCTGGGTCGACTTCAGTTTCCGACTGGTGGATTACCCCCTTGGGTTCTCACCAATTTAGGCCGATATGTTGTTTATTAAAGGCGTGGTTGATTATGATTTCACTTTTCTAACTAGGCCTAGTTAGTGTGTGTTGCTGTTTGAGCATAAACAACGTCTGCAAAGTTACAACACTCAAAGTTCAAAACAAAGTTCAAAACAAAACATTTGTGATCAAGCTGTTGCATCCATCTATTTACATGCAATACAGTACATAACAAAAATGCACCCGTTTTTACAGAGTATGACAGAATATGGCAATTGAAGAAGTTAACTCCAAATCAGCGACATAAATGAATCAACTAACCATTCAGAAACGTCCTGCTGCATTCTACATGTTGTCACTTCTTCTTCAGTCTCTCCATCATTGTCCAACTCCAGTTTAAACATAGAAGACAGAACAGTTTCTGACATTTTAGTGCTTATCTGCGTGAGATAGCTAATCATCAGAGCTGCTAACACACACACACACACACACAAGCTGTTGAAATTCCGCCCTCTGTGCCGGGAGCAGCAGCTCATTTGCATTTAAAGGGACACACACGAAACGACTGACCCTCAAAAAGGGACAATTTTAAAGAATTATTTGTGTGATATTTTGAGTTAAAACTTCACATACACACTCTGGGGACAACCTATTTTACATAATTGTAAAAAGGGGCTTTATACCACCCCTTTAATATTACTCAATACCTAAATGTATAATTACACAACTAATGAAACAAATGAAACCTTATTGTAAAGTGTTACTACGCAACTTTTTGCTAAGTATTTTATAGATACCTTGACCTTCTGTGGTTGACGATTAACATTTTCTGAAGGCGTTGCACCTCGTTACATAAATGTTCTTAATATTTGCTTAAAAATGTAGTATTTTAAAGGGGTTTGGACATTGTTTTGTACCCTATCATTGGAAAGTGTCTTTGCTGATTCATCAAACATTATGTAGTCTTAAACATGCTGTACATACACCTTATCTGGACCCTGTCCACAACCACAAAGGGAGCCATCAGCTGCACTGCAATTACTTTATTTATAAACTCCATCTGGTTAGAACTGGACTAGACATGAACATGGGCATGGCCAAAACAGTATTCACTCACACAATACACTACATGCGCTCGTATTTTGTGGGTGTTATTGCAACACTGAGAAGCCTTCAAAAAAAAAAAAAAAATCCATCCATTTCACAGTATCTGAAATAGGGTTGTTTGTAACATCCAGTCACAGTTAAAATTTCAGGCCTATCATGCATAGAAACAGAAATTTCATTTCTTACAAGTTGGTACTGTCAAAAACATTGATATCTTAGTACTAGAACATTTGATAAGATGCTATCTTGAGATTAACAGTTGTGAGGATGAGTGAGGGGAAGAGAATTCTTGTAAACCTTTTACTTTTACCATTGTAGAATACTTAATTTGTTTTTGTTATGCTGATAGTTTGTCTTGAAGGAAGAGGGTGAGTAGGAGGAAGTCCAACTTTATGTTGACCTTACTGCATTGGTTTCTTTTTTGAAGGTCCTCATATGCTTTCCCAAATTAATTCCCAAGGCAAGAAATCATCAATCTTTCACTTGATGGTAATGATGAGTGATTGCTAATGAGTCATGGAGGAGCCTCTGTGGTTAAATAACTATACTTAGATTTGTTGTCAGTCTAGCTGGCAGACAATTATGACTGAAAGTATCCACACCAGTCAGTCAATGATTTTGAAAGAAAGTCCATGAGCAGCTGGAGGTTGTGTAAGCCCTCAACCGAGGCTTTGGTGACTCCAGGCATATCGTCTCATTTGAAGCTGTGATTTATGGGCTAAATCTAAACTTGTAGATCACGGTGTCTTTGATTTTTGAGTGACCACATTCATCACTCCAACCTGAGAAACCAATAGACATGTCTGAACTGATCTAGATCTGATCTTGAAGCAGGCTGACTTCAATCAGGAAAGAGCCACGTGTTCTGGTCAGCAAACTCCCTTAGATGGTGCCATTTAGAGGCTTTACCAATCACATTGTTTAACAGTTTACATATTAGCATTATAGAGTATTTCTAAAATATGTAGTTGTTTTTTTCGAGTAAAGTCTGATAATCTGGAAATTCAACAAGCAAGATGTTTTAAGGCAATGGTTTCTAGGAAATGGATCCTTTTGGTTTAAGCCTTTGACCTGATTATATAATCAATATAACAATGAAAATGTATGCGTTCAGTGGTGGTACACATACCAGTTAATTTAGGTAAGGATCAACCACTATAATTGTGCATTTATCCTTATAAAAATTGCAAAAACTTTTAAAATTGATAGACTCGTTATGGCAATGTAGTATGATATCAAACAGTGTCACAATAAAAGGGGAAAAAATAACTTCTAAGAAAAGGGATATTTATTGGTAGAAGGAATATGTTTTTTTTTTTCAAGGAATTGCCGCTGTTTTGAGTCTTTCAAAGCACTGCAAGATTAACCAAGTTGTTGCATAGAAAACACAGAGGAAAGAGGCCACTTTATAGTCCATTATTGATATAATGCATGTCTTTTCTGTTCAGTTATGTCGCTTTAACCTGTTAACTGTCACCCCCCCTTTTTTGAATAGACATGAAAATGCACATTTCGAACTTAAATGGTTGTAATTCAAGAATGCTTTGGAATATAGACATATGATTGGTCTCGTTTTAAAGAAGACATTTGGCAGATTTTTGTAGAAGTGAAATAAATTAAGAAAGTGAAACAGAAAAAAAGTTATAGAAGTTTGAGTTTATGGAAATGTACAATGTAAAAATATTAATTATTCATATTTTACATAAAATATATATTTTCAAAACCTGGGCTACTCTAAAATGGCAGAAAGATCAAAGCCAAAAATCTGAACAAGTTGTGTTTCAAATTTTAGGTTGATATCTCAAAAAATGAGCTTTCAGTAAGATTTTGTTTGAGCGCAGTACCAAACTTTTTCACTAGGGCACAATCAGACTCCATTACTGTCCATATAAGGGCGCCTGCATTTCCATTCGTGTTTTGAGTGATATGAGCCATTATTTTCACAATTTTCATACAATTTCTGAAGTAGAGATCCTATTCAGAAGTGGCATGGGAAGTTTGGCAGATTTTGATATGAATTGAACCTCTAAGAAACACATACAAAGAACACGCATGTAAGTCATAGCTATAGCTGACACGTCACAAATGGTGAATTTATTATTTTTTTCTTGATATTTCAAACATTTTAGACCTTTTTTTTCCAAAATAATTGAATGGATTCTATCTTTTAAACTTTTGGCATGAAAACAAACTGAGGTTTCTACCATTTTTTCATGATTTTTCATGTTTACTGCTATTTTAAAATAAAGGTCTGAACACGCCTTATGAGTATGAAAATATTCTTGTTTTATATTGATAAATTATGGCTCCTCTGTAATATATTTTGAAAATCAGTCACCAAATATAGAAACTAGAGATAAGCTTTCAAATGATATATAGTTTGTCAATATTATTTAAGGTATTTACTAAGATATTATTGTTTTAAAAATATAGTGGCAAACGTCCCACCTGTGGGACGGTGACAGTTAAGTGGTTAAAGCAGCACACTTAAGTTGTACAGTTAAGAAACATTCTTCTGTTCCACGCTGTGGATGATGATGAAAGTGGATGACAGCGATGAGGTCAGTCGAATATACTCATGATCTGAAGCTTTACTGCATCACGCCCACCAACAAGGTGTCATCATCATCACAAAAGTTTCTCTCACACAATTCCACTGAACTTTCAGCAAATTTAAAGAGCCGACCTACATATAGAATGGAAATGACAGAGACAGAAGATAAAAATACTCACATTGGACTTTTTACCCTAATGCATTGTGTAGCCACTTCTCAGTTTATATCTTGTCATACTGCTCTTGTCATACTACGGCTCTTGTCATACTGATCCTTTGTGAGAATTTTAGTATTCAAATATTAATAATTTTATTATTAAAAAATATGTATTTTTTACAACAATTTTGTGTGGAAATTTGATGTCCAGTAGATATGGTGCCCGACACTGCATTGCATATTTAAAATAATAATAGCAAATATAGTGCAATAGTAAATACACCAACAATAACAATGTGTAGGCTAAGCTGCTCTGAAATAATCCATATTAAATAAATATTGTTCTTCATTATGAAACACTGTTTATTCATGTGATGCACTTTACAGTAACAAATGACTAATTAGGGAATTAAACATGCAGTATTAATCATTCGATTAATATTTGATCTGATAAACCCATTAGTTCAACATTTTGTATGTAGGCTAGTAGACATGAAATGTGCTGTGCTATCTTTAATCTTGGCAAAAAAAAAGTATGCATTTTGTCATTTAATTAGGAAGCGTTGTTTGTTTGTAAAGGACTGAGGATAACAAACAAGTAGCCTAACATCACTGGATGTAAAATCATATAAGAAACACTTTTGCTTAGTGTAAGACTCCCCATTAGGTGGCCTCATAGACTTGATTTAGGTTATAGCGTCTGGCAAACCAAATATGCGTGTTTTGCAACATTTTTTTTCAATTCAGGTGGGCTATCTCCTTAATTCCAGTTAGGTAAAGTTTAGCAGTGAAAATCTGCAGCACGCAGGTAAATAAAGGAATTTAGCAATTCATTCATAGAAGTTTGTATGGCTTTGTTGTTATCGCTTTCCTGTATGGAAAGCGACAACAACAATAAAGAAACTTAGTCATAAAATGAATAGCCTGACCCATAAGATTTAATTAAGATGAACGGTTCAAGAATCGTTCAAGTTCGTAATAGGATCGTAATATTATAGGAGCGCATCGCTCACGCGCACTTCACTGTGACCCAGTGTTTTTCTTTCTTTCAGCATCGACTCAAGAAACTGGATGACCTACTGTTAGAGTAATTTGTCGAACCCCTCGGGCATCGGACACGACACATCTCGGTGTTAAATGTATTTGTCATGTCACTCGGCGTGGGTCTCACCAATCTCGCCACGCTCGCGCAGCAAGAACACGACGCGCAGTCGTCGCGTGGAGCTCATGCTGATGGAATAACACCTGATCTTAGACAGGATGAAGGTGCGCGACAGTCATTCATCGAGAAGGACGTACACGAAACAAGTTTTCTTTCTAATTTATTGAAGTGAATCGTTCTTTACGGACAAGACGTTTTAAAGAGCAAATTGTGCAACATTTTTCGGATAAATGCAGCTTTGAGCACAAAAGAAGCTCCTCGGTATTATCTAACAGGTGAGGATAAGGTGTTTCTCTTAATTACCATAGAGAATATAATAGCTGTTTGGTGTCTTTCCTCTTGTAATATGAGTTTTGTCCCTTTGTTTGACACACAGAGCTGCAGGAACCGGTTATTGCTCACTGGAATGTAAAACGTCCTCTTATTGCACAAGGACTAAATGATCACACTCGAATATATCAGGGGACACTAGAAAACTGTGTGCAGAGTGATTAGACGAGCTTATCTGAACAGTTTTGATGGGATCATATACTATGATATTATCAACCGGAATGACAGTAACACTGAACTGAAACACTTTACTGGCACTTTCCAAACTGGAATGCAGGACAAATCTTTTGTGTAATGGAGCATGAACTGGAAATGTTAACGTGGGTATGAAAATGTACCTGAAGTGTGTCAGGTCTGACGGATTCTATGAGATGAAGTGTTGGAACAGTTCACGTCTAGCTCTCATGATGCAGTGATCCTTGATGCACAGCACAATGGCAGTGATGGATTTGAACTTGACAACAGTAATTGACAGCGGTTTCATGGAAAGTGACCAGTCCAGGCGGGTTCTGATCGGTTGCTTTCTTTCCGTTCTAATCCTCTCCACCTTACTCGGAAACACGCTGGTTTGTGCAGCTGTCACGAAATTCCGCCACCTGCGCTCTAAAGTCACAAACTTTTTTGTGATCTCACTGGCGGTGTCAGACCTGCTGGTGGCCATTCTGGTCATGCCCTGGAAGGCTGTGACGGAGGTAGCCGGCTTCTGGCCCTTTGGTGCTTTCTGTGACATTTGGGTCGCTTTCGATATCATGTGCTCCACAGCTTCCATCCTGAACCTCTGCGTTATTAGCGTGGACCGATACTGGGCCATTTCCAGCCCGTTCCGCTACGAGAGGAAGATGACTCCCAGGGTGGCCTTTGTGATGATCAGCATGGCTTGGACCCTGTCTGTGCTCATCTCCTTCATCCCAGTGCAGCTCAAATGGCACAAGGCTCAGCCAGTGAGCTTCCCAGAGGTCAACGCTTCTCACAGGGCTCTGCTGACGGACAACTGTGACTCCAGCCTCAACCGAACCTATGCCATATCCTCCTCGCTCATCAGCTTCTACATTCCCGTCGCCATCATGATTGTAACGTACACTCAGATTTACAGAATCGCCCAGAAGCAGATCCGACGGATCTCCGCTTTGGAGAGAGCGGCGGAGAACGCCAAGATCCGCCATGACAGCATGGGCGGCAGCTCCACCGTGGAGTCCGAAAGCTCCTTCAAGCTGTCCTTCAAAAGGGAGACGAAAGTCTTAAAAACCTTGTCCGTTATAATGGGTGTTTTTGTGTGCTGCTGGTTGCCGTTCTTCATCCTGAACTGCATCGTGCCATTTTGTAAGAGCACTTCGACTGGTCTCCCCTGCATCAGTCCGACAACATTTGATGTTTTTGTCTGGTTCGGATGGGCCAATTCTTCTCTCAACCCCATCATATACGCCTTCAATGCTGACTTTCGCCGAGCTTTTGCCATCCTTTTGGGATGCCAGAGACTCTGTCCAGGAACCACTAGCATGGAGACACCGAGCCTGAACAAGAACTGAAAAGCAACGCTCAATGTGTGAGCCCATTTCACATCAATGCTTTGCCAAGGAAGGCAAAAAAAAAAGGGGGGGAAATGGATTTGGGATTAAGACTCTGGGAAGAGAGCCCTCCTGCTGAGCTGGAGAGCAGAGGAAGCGGTCGCCACATCCCTTAAGCAAGACTAATCTCTATAAAAAGCTATTCTTCACCAAAGAATGACGCAAGGGAGGGGGGTCTGTGTATTTTAGACAGTATACTCAACAGATTATTGAATCCACAAGTGACTTGCGGAAATTAGAGAAGCAATGTTTTATCAAAAGAAATATAGATGTTTCTTTGAATGTTCATTTTCATTTGAAAGAATCTGTGCAGTAATAATGTTTGTGAAGTATAGATAGTGCTGGGCAAAACTGCAATACACTGGAACAAATGTTGTGTATTTACTGCAAATGAATTGAGAATATGCGGTCTCAATGTATCATCATTCCATTAATCTGAAGTATCACTGAATAAATGACCATTTCAGGCATTTGCAATAAAATTCAGTGTAATCTGAATCGAATACATCACTGCTTGATAAATAACTATCTCATCCTCTCCACTCTCATTACATTTCCTTTACATCTGCCTTATTCATGAGACTTTTTTTTTCCAAAACAAGAGGGCAGATGGTCAATCATGAGATGGCCATCCCATTATTGCCATAATGAACATGCATATTGTTCTGTGGTACTTGTTTTCTGATTCATTATTAAACTGTGAAAGCTAAACACTACGACTAGCAGAACAGATGGCCATAAAATAAAAATGCAGATGTGGCAGTGTGCTCAGTTACGGTCATCTAGTAATAGATACGTTATTGTTGAGATTGTCATTATTTTCTGAACGCGTATGAGGCCTTCAGGCCCAGTACAAAATAACACTGGATTGTTGCTATGTCTGTGGATGTGATGCAATGTGCCATGTGATAATGTAGCAAAAGAAACGTCGAGAAACTCTGAACGTCTGTGGCAAACTGAATGTAATTAATTGTGATGAGTCCAACTATGTGGTAAATTTTATGATATTTTCATGCTTTCACAACACATAATTTGGTATTTCTCAGTACTACGTTTGGTGTTGTGGTGTTTTGAGAAAGACACTGATTCAGTGTTTTAGTGGAATCAAATAACACTTCAGGATATTGTTCCGTCAATAACTACACAGGGACAAATGTGTAACGCACTATTGGCATTCTAGTAAATACTAACTAACAAGAAACTATGATTAACAAATTAGTAGTGCTCAGTCAAATGTGGTAGTTCCCTATTAGTTAAATCAATAACTAGTATTTTTTTTTCATTCCTCCCAGGGGACTACTAAGAACTATACAGGTTCATAATTGACATGAATAATACATGCAAGTGAAGGTCATGGTCACACACTAGTAATGACTCAAGTGTTATTACTAATTACTGATTTGAAACTGTTTTCTAAAGTGAAAAGTATGATAACTCTCTAGTAATGACTGAAATCATTGTAAGCTTTTGATGTTTTCGTAAAGTATTGGAATGACTCGAGTGTTACTACATCCTTCTGAAGGAATAGAGTGCCGAAGTTACGACGTCACTCTGTAGGCCAAAACGGGGAAGTGAGTTAGCATTTTAGCACTACGGTTCCCTCGCTCTAAAGCCTATGGGATTTTTGAATGGGTTTTTGCTAAATCACCTGAAATAAGGTCTGTGGTGAACAAAGCCTCTAAATATTTTCACGTTTTGATCTATGACATAGAACACACAGTTATAACCTGTTATGGTTTTTTAAACTTTGTGTCTGATTGTGTTTTTTAAAATAGGCTTCAAAATGTATAGCCTACATTTTGGATTAACTTGTAAAGATTATCTTGCTAGACAAAACGTGTAAGGGTCATAACCCTTTGTTAAACACGGATCTTATTTTTTGCGATTTTCCAAAAGTCTATGGGGAAAATGCATTGCTTTTCGAACGAGGAAACCCATGCGCCGCTAGCTTCCGAGTTGTCCTACAAAGTGACGTCATCACTTCGGCACTTTATTACTAATGATTTGGATCAGTATTTTAAAGTGAAAGGCATGATAACTCCATTGTAACTCCACTCCAACTCCAAAGTCATTGAAATATTTTGAGGATTTTGTAAGGTTGTTGGATAGTAATTGCTTTTGATGGATTTTGTAAGACTTGAATCATTTCTAGTGGGTTACCATGACCTTCTTTTTAGTATTAATTATACATTATGCATTATTTACATTGATTATGATCCTGTATATAACAGTTCTTAGTAGTCCTCTGGGAGGAATGAAAAAAAAGTAGTTATTGATTAATGAGTGTTACTATTGCTAGTGTTCATAGTGCGCTACTCATTTGTTGTAATTACTCATTAATGATGGAACACTATTCTAAAGTGTCATCAATTATGGTATTGACTGATGAGAAAGTAACTTTCTAATATGTAACTGATGAGAAAGTACATAATGTAAAGCAACCATTATGGACTCATGGTGTTAAAGCTCATTCCATTGGCTTTTGGTCAATTAAAGTGTTCATTCTTTCTTTGCGAGCAATGTGTTTGTTAACCTGTTCAAAACATGATCATGGTCTAGAAAATTCTGGATTCATAATTCCTCAGCAGTCACAGTCTTATTTTTCATTTGATGAAACTTGAATCGGAAGCAATTACAGGCGGCAGGAACCGCGGCTCTCAACCTCAAACTTTCATTGGTTACCGACATGTGCTTTTTGACACTGTGTAAAGCTGGCATAAATAGAGATAATAAGCTCAGCCCTGGCTCAGGGGAACTGAGGAGTCAAATTGTTTTTGTTTGCTTGCCTCCGTGAATGTGTGAGAGTCAAGCTTTCACAGCAGGGCCCTACAAAGCTGACATCCCCACTCAGCCTCAAATACAACCCTCTCATATTAGAAACAATAGGAAGCATATTGGATGAGTTATTAAACAGTAGATGCTGTGCTTTAGATCCAGAAACAGCAGTGAGTGAGGCATCACTGTCGTACTACCACGTTGTGTTTGGTCTACGTCAGCTGACAGGAAACAGCGGGGCCACTGTGTAATTAGTGTAATGAAGAGCATTAGTATTGTATAGCATATGTGTGCATACTTAATAGACCGGTACCAGGAATGTATCTTCAGTTTACCAGCCCCCATAAATAAAGTCACACAATAAAGCAACCTTTGTTTCACTTGTACAACTATAAAAAGTGGTAACCCGAAACCTTAAATAACTATTTACTTTGCACCTTTAAATTTAGTTCGGTCAGCGTAACCTAATGTATTTAGGTTGATCCAGGAATGCTAATTTGACTTATTGTGAACAAACTCAGTTAATTTAAAATAGATGCACATGAAGCTCATTAATTCATTTCTGTTGATTTAGTAATACAATTAGTAACAATTTAGTAACACTTATAAAAAGTAAAATAATGCTTTTGACTTGAATAAAATCAGTTCATTGGGAGATTGCCATTTAAATGAATTGATTTTATTCAAGTCAAAATATAATTAATTAACATTACTGAGGCAGCCCAAACACGTTTATAACGGACCAAAATAAATGTAATGTTTAGATAAGGTAGAAACAGCACCTAAAAAAACAACAACTGACAGTTGCCTTTATTTTCTTTCTTTCTTTTCTTTTAAAGTGGGAAATTTAAACATCAGTGTATTTAATGTTTAAATATAACCCTAAATAGTATCTGGGCATAAGCCACATTTAAAATGTCACTGTAAAAAAAAATTTCATGATTTGTAATCACAACATTTTTTTTTTTTTTTGTCAAATCAACTTAGATAGTTTATGTAGTTCAGATAACATAATATTTTGAGTTTCTGGTGATTAAATGAATCTCCTTCATTAACTCACTTTTTCCATTTCAATGAACTTAAATTTTGAAGGCAACCAGGTTACTTATTTTTTTAAGTTAAACCAACAATATTTTTTTTTACAGTGAACAAATGATCAAAGCGTTGACTGAAAACAATGCTTTTCTCTCGCCTTTGGCTTTGACTTTAATCAGCTGGTGTCGAGGTAGTTTTTAGTGGATGCATGAAGTCAGTTCTCCTCAAGTTCGCACAGGTCCTGTAGTGTAACCACAGGTGAAGTTCATCACATTAACTATGAACAGCTGTGATCAACTAACAGCCAGAAAGTTTCAGAATATCTTTTTGAGTTCATTTCAAACCTAACACATTTTGTTTGTTTTTTTCACGTAAAATGTCTTGCTTGAAAAGTTTGTGCCTGTTTTCTTACAGAAAAAATTCCATTTGTATTTGTTATCTAATGCCAGGACATTCATACATTTTTAAGTGTAACAGTAACTTGTGTGGTCAGTGTAGTATCCTTTAGAAGTAAAGTTACTGATGACCTCAGAGAGAGAGAGAGAGGGGGGGGGGGGAGGAAGAGGCCTCTTGCATAAGCAGTCTATTACCACAATTTTCCAACAATTGTCAGTTTTGGGCAAAATGTGGGAGAATCATTTATATGTTTCACCATGTCATTGGGGACTGTCCTATGTCCAGTAAATACGGGTGAGAGAAATTTAAAACACATTGCCTTTGTCCACGCTCTCAGCTGAATGAGAGGAGAATGATGGCAGTGCAATCAATTCCCTTTAGATTAATTTTATCCCCTCATTTAATATGTATAGCCCACCACTGTATGTATTACCAGAACTAATGCATTTCTAATAGCTGGCATACAATTGCTGTGACAGATTCACAAGTAAAGGGTCGGAAGCGGTGAGGGACGCAGCGGTAATGCGTCTACACATCCACGTGTCGACTGATAGAACTGCACGTTTGATGTCAAAGGCTACAGTGACTGCTGTACGTGCTGATGTCTTATTGCTACCACGCTGGTGAGTGATGGTTTTGTTTTCGCACAGCCGTTTAACCCGTCAATGCTCTGTCACTCAACCTCCAGACCCCTCCCACAACCGTTCGTAAATTGGAAACAGGCAAATACCAGCGATCAGCATCATCCAACCTAAGATGGGTGGGTTCGGCCTTTTGGGAGCAATAACACATGAATCTCGGCAGCCATTAGACAAACTCTGTATTAATCCATCCTAATCCTTGCAGTCCATTCACATGTCAGGCCCAAATGGTGCACCCACTTTGCCAAAAGAAGCCCCTGAGTGATGAGTAAATTCCCCTCCAAAAATGAAAACATGCTCGAATTGCATTAAAGAGATTATGCAAAATCAATTGACAAGAGACAACGGCTGTATAAACTGTGTTGACAACGGCTGAACCTGTGCCAGTGAATTCAGATGAAACTCCAGCACAGGGTACGCATGCTGTTTCTGATCAGTGTGTGTTGCAGTGCCAGTTATTATAATTTTTTCATTAAAAAAAAGTTGCCTAATTCGAGTAAACAGATTTTTAATGTTGATTTTGTTTGTTTAATTGATATTCCAGAGTTCAAACTTTTAAAACGATTACATATAGAGTACAAAAGACACTTAAAGTCCAAATCAAAATTTACGTTTTTTTTTTTTTGTTTTGTTTTTTTGGCTTTTAGTATGAATATGTTAGCATTACTGTTATCTATAAGCTATGTGCTCCAAAACAATGATAAAAATTCTCATTTAGAAGACAAGCATTCAAAACTTAGTCTCTCACTTCTGCCAATATGGATCAAAGATGTTATTGACATCATTCTGCATCAGATTTTTCGTCTTCAATGCTCTTTGCGTCTATGATCTAAATGATCTAAAGCGTCTGGCCCCCTTCTAAATAGACGCTGAAGCGGCGGATTTGGTGGATGGCACAGTAGTGCACTAGAGGGGATAGGGAACGATTCAGACAGTGCAAATTAAGTTTGGTTTCACGTTAGTGTCACTCAACCACCGCAGCACAGCTCCGGTCCAGAGCGGATCATTTGTGTGAGTTAATGCAGACCAGAAAACATATCAGTCCCATATGAAATCTGCACAGAATGCTAGATTTTTAAAGTGATATGGAGGAGAAACTCTTATCACGTGACCACCAGCATTAGTTGGGTCGATTCACTGCCATTCACAAATCCTCTTCCGTGGCCTCATGGGTGTGCTTCGTATGCACACTTCAGTATCTCCCCAAAGTAGATCATTAGGGTTTTTACTCTTTCATGAGTACTGTGAATTCAGGCAAATTCTTATGTCACATACATGTTTTCTGCCTAATGAAGTATTTTAAGTATTTGATATTCAAAGAGTTGTCAATTTTGATTTCATGGTGAATGTAAGAAAAATCAGTAGCCTAGTAACAATAAATATTGCATTTAATTATAATACAATATGATTAATGCCTACCATATTCTTAAAATATCACGATTATCTCTAATCTTAATAATTAACCATTTGATTCATGTCAACACACGGGAAAGTCAGCCAGCCATTTGGGTTTATTATCACGTATTTTTTATTTTTTTATTTTTTATTTTTTTTAATATACCATACTTTTACAGTAACCTACTTATTTCAGTTTTTGAAAGAATTGTATTGGTTTGAAAATGTTTTTGGTTATTTAAACGATTCTCATTCATACATTAGTCTATCACATTTTTAAAAAACATTGAAATCGACATTAAAATAAGTAGGCCTAGGCTACCCGCAATGGTGTCAAAGATCAGACAAATTTCCACCTAAATACGGATGTTTGTGCTGCGGTGAGTTTTTGTGCCATCTTGTGGTTAAGGAAAAAAGAAAAGAAAACCCAAAATGCCCCTTTTGTGACTTGAAACAAAGCCAAACAATAAGATGTACACACATTCGGGGCAGTCCCGTGAAGCCATCACGACGTGACATACTGTAGCCTTTAGTCCCCGTCGAGAGTCCCCAATATTGTAATTACAATTACTGGGTAATAACTAAGTAGGCTAACCCTGAACCTACCCCTAACCCATACGTATGCTATATTAGCCATGTACTTGCACACGTAAATAGCTACTGTAGTACTGTACACTACTTACACGATTTGTGTGTTATTCTGAACGGATCCGATACACTCGCGGTTCATTTCTCCGTCTGCCCGGATTCCCCGGTCTCACGACAAGACGTGAAATAATCACGTTGATTATATCTGATAATATCAGATAATATCAGATTTGTCTAAAATAATAAATGTTTTTGCATTAAAAATAATAGAACATTTCTCAGTGATCGTCAATAAAACAAAATTCCATTTTTCCCGTTTTAATGAAAACCAATGGGTCGTTATGGCAGAGGCGATTGCGTGTAGAATAGGTCAACATCCGGGTATCTCTCCACTGCAACGTCTTAACGTGTAAGTTTCACGTTTGAGGGGGTTAAACCGTGACATCTACACGTTTTCCAAAGTGGACCAACGTGATTATTTCACGTCTTGTCGTGGCTTGCGGATTCGCAGCGATTGTTATTTTTCCTTATTTTAGTGTTTATGGGCTATACAAACTTTCTGCTGCTTCTTCCTCCATGCCAGAACCCCATCATCAGACATGTTCTGGCATTGAGGCGCGTTCACACATGAGCTTTTACATGAAGCATTAGATGAATGAATTTCAAATCGTTTAAAGAGACATAATGTGTTTTGGTTCAGTTCCATAATTCACATGCATAATGCATTCCTCCCACAGCATACCCTGGATCATGACTTGTTTGCAGTATTTTACACTTTTTTTTTTAATTTACGTGGCTAGTTGTTGATTTTATTGACATATTTTTTTAGCTGTCTCGTGATGTCCGCATGTTAGGCTATTTTACTTAAATTGATAGGTCTGTCAGATTTTTAACATGTTGCTGACACAATCTGTATCAATAGCTTATACATCACAAGGGATGTTAAAATGCAATTAAACAGTTTGCATGTATAATGTAGGCTAAGTAAACTATAAAAGGAAATATTTTCTGATTTAAAATGTCAAGTCTTGCTGTGGCTTAAAATCTTACATCAATTGAAGTAAAATAGCCTACCGGTACATAAAAAAACATAAAACCAAAAACATAAAACCTCAAAACAAAAGTCACAACAAGACTAGACATTTTAAATTAAGTAATCAGAAAAGACTTGAAAATTAAGTCATAAAATCCACACAAACTGTTTAAGTTACATTTGAACATCCCTTGTGATGCATATTTGATAAGGTTTGTGCCAGCAACATGTTGTGTGAGTGAATGAAGGCAGGCATAATGGATGTAGGCCTATGCTGTAAAAAATATATCTTTGATCAATAAGTTACAAGACAACATAATGCTTTCCATTGCTTTAACTCATCAAAATAAAATAAGCAATTATCCACTTTTTTAGTTTAACGTTTAAGTGAAATTTAAATCGAAATGACCTAAATATCTAATTGTTCCAACCTAAAAATTAAAGGCAGCAACTTTTTTCTTTTTTGTAATGTAAATTAGAGTTTGATGGTTTGGTCTTTCAAAAATAGGAATGCCCATTGAAGGACAGAGTCTGGGGAAGCTGTGTCATGTTTGAATGGATGCAATGCTAATGCACTGCCCTTTGGGCCTGTTTTTGAAGTGCGGCCTGTCCAATCTGACTAATCTCATCACATCACTGCCATTGGCGGACAGATGCCCTCTATCAACAAAACAAGACACCAACCTCGCACTGAGAGGATGAGAGACTGAAGGACTTAAGTGGATGAAAGTGAGGCAGAAAATGTGTTTCTTAGCATTCCCCCCAGAAAAAAAAAAAAAAAAAACACGAACGCCTTGGCAACATATGAAGAATACGACATCTCAGTGGGGAATGGCGTTAATTTACAGATTGTGAAAGACAACGTTACCTCTGGTGTGGTTTGGATGCGGTTTGGATGCCGTTCAAAGGCGCGGGGCACAATCAAGCATGATACTCCTGCTTGTTGCCAACAATTAGACCTTCAACAAGGGTTTCCAGCTCTCAAACGATGCTGCCAAGCTTGCTGTGCGTCGGACTCAGCTTAGAGAGCACCTGAATTCCACAGCTGCATGAGTCATGCACAACAAAACATTGATCGTAAAGGAAAAGAAAAATAGCTGATCAGATATAGTGGCTCAGTGGTTCACATACGTTGTCTACAAACCAAAAGACCAACCTGACCAAGTGTCGAGATGTCCATGAGCAAGACACCTAACCCCAGCTGCTCCCGACGAGCTGGATGGCACCTTGTATGGCTGACACTGCCGTCGGTGTGTGAATGAGTGTATGAATCGGTGAATGTGAGGCAAAATGTAAAGCGCTTTGGTGGCCATTGGGTCTTTGAAAGCGCTATACAGTCCATTTACCATTTCACAAGATGTAAACAACACTGGTCCAGAAGCACTTCCTGTTTCAGTTTTTTAACACTACATAAAAGCTGGGATAAAATACAACCAACAGAACATTTAAAACTCAATCAAAAAGTTAAACAAACATCTTTAAGATGTTTTCTTTACATGTGAAATAAAGAAAACAGTTACAAACTGAAACAGGAAGTGCTTCTGGACCAGTGTTGTTTACATCTTGTGAAATGGTCTATACACTCTCAGGGAAAAAAAAAAGATACAAAAGCTGTCACCTTTTCAAAGGTACAATTTTGTTGCTTTTAAGGACTAATATGTACCCTTTTGGTACAAAAGTGTGTACCTTCTGAAAAGTTACCACCACACAGCTTTTGTACCTTTTTCTCTGAGAGTGGAGAAAAACACTGAGGTTTGAGTCTGGCCTCACCAAAGGAAGACAAACGGTTCAGCATTCAACAAAACAGCCTTAAATAATATTGCACCAGTGCCCACGTCGAAGTAGAAAATCCAGATTCAAAATAGAAATAGCAAATAGCAGGCTAAATATGGCACGTTTGAAAAATGCATGTGTCAAATGGGTTCCAGGGAGCCAGCTGACCCCCTCTGAAAAGGAAGAGTCAAATAAACTCAGCTGCAGCTGTGTAGGGATTTTGCATCCTGAATCATTTATATACAGTGAAATCCAGAAAATGAACAACAAGGGCTTTTATTCTTCCTCAGCTTTCCCACTAAAAAAATTTAAGCCTACATTTATTTATTTGAATTTACAATTTTCAGTTTTATTTTACATACACTAATAAACTTAAAGCTACTCTTAAGCTCTATTCTTAGCTAAAAACACTTAGTTCTTTCAAACATATATTTGCTCATTAATGTATATTTACTTCGTTAAAGTAATAAAGTATTCTCGTGGGTGTATGACATGCCATTGAAAATACATACGGGTAAGGGGTTCGCCATGTTGCCCCTCCATCTTGAAAGTACATTAGCCAAAGAGGGACATACCCGTTAATTCAAGCTTCGCCTTTCGCGTTAACGTTTGAGTTAACAATCATGGACGAGGTCGAATTGGAAGCCATGTTAATCTTGGACTACAATGGCCACCGTAGGAGTTAAAACGAAATCGGAATTGAGAGGAACAGAAACTAATATTCACTGGATGGTCATATACCTTTTCACCACTAGATGGGGGTAAAAATCACACAGTGTAGCTTTAATGTGATGCATATTGTGATTCACTCCAAAAAAATGAATAAATGAATAAATAATTATGGAGTTACCTTTGTGTCTTTTTTATTCAATCAAACATACTGCGTTTGAGAGTAAATCTAATTATTTTGTAATAAAATAAAATAAAAGAGTGCAAAAAAGTCTTCTAAAGGCTCAAAAATAAAGAAGTTGATAACAAAATTATTTGCAGTGCGTGTACTCTATTAAAAAGGTTTTTTTATTTTTTGTGTACTTCAAAAACTTTTCATCAAAACCCCACACATGTTGCTCTCCTTTCTGCTGTATTTTTTGCGGGTGTAAATATTTTGCTTGCGGATTGAAAAGTTTTGCTTGCGAGTTGAAAAGTTTTGCTTGCGAGTTGAAAAGTTTTGCTTGCGCGTGTTCACCGTACCGCAGTGGGCGGTCTCTAACAACCATATGAAAGGCCTTTTTCTATTGGTCACCCTCGATTGAAGTGACAGGTTGGCCACGCCCACTACAGTTTCCCGCCGCTGCTGCCGCTGCCATCATCATCATCATCGTTCGTCGCCAGTCTGTCTGAGGGAAAAGCGAGCGATCTTCCAGAATGGCGAGCAACAGGTCGTTTACTGGGTAAGTAAGACAATTTAATATCATAGTGACAACTGACAAGTGAACTGAATGGTTCTCTCTTCTTATGCTGTCCCATTTTAATAACGTTACGTTGCGTCGGATAGACCAGTCTGTAGTTAGTGTTACCGATGACTAGATTGTATTAGCCAACACCAAATAGTACCGTTTGCCGTGTGATTGATTGATGTCCAATGTTGCTATCTGAGGAGACATACATAATCACATTGGATTTTCTCAGCGTGACGTTAAAGGCCACTATTTTCGATGTCTGTATAGTTAGTTTCTGGAGTAAATACTTAGCTACACGACTTTGGCCAATGGTTTTTAGATTCGCCATAAATTCGAGGAACTAACGTTATAATTATAAGATTCCTTCGGTGCACCAGCCCCTTAAAGTCATAGGCACGTTAGTATTTTCACCCAAAAAATAGTTTAAAGTCAGTTATTCATCGGTTATGTTGCTGTAGTGTGTCAGAATTGCGTCACCTTGGAGATGTTGCCACAGTGCTTCTGGATTTAACGTTAGTCTGTCTCAGTTTTTTCTGTTTCTTCATGTAATCCCAGAAAAAAATCAATGATGGTGAAATCAGATTACCTGTATAGCGGCTGTTGTCAGACTCATTGTGCATATACACATCTCACTGGATTATTACAATTAATGGCTAAGTGCATGTTTGTAAATGTAACACTGATATTTTACATCTATTTTTGAGGGTGAAAATACTCAAGTGCCTAAAAAATTTACACAGTACTGTATGTATGTACTGATATGTGTGTGTGATAATGTGTACATTGATCTAGCCACATGGATTGTATTTTTGATTTTCACAGTGTATTGCATGTATAGTTATTGTATGTTTTACATTAAATTTGAGTTATTTTCTTTGTCTTATTGGCAGAATTGAAAGCCAACCAGGCAGGTCACAACCGCAGGTAAGCTATTAGCTTATTTCTACAAATTAATCAGTTGGCAGTTTGTTTTGGTCAGTATTACAATACTAGTGATTTGCAACCTTTTTTCCCCAGTATAACCAACGTGCTGTAACCGAAGCAGCACAACATTTTATGTCCTTGGTGGCCAGAGTTATCCCTGAGGAAAATGCAAGACAGGGTCAGACTCAGAGCCAGAGCCAGCAGTCAGTAAGACCTACTGTGGAACATGAAATGACTAGGTAGATAGCAAGCATATTTTAAAAGGACCAGTTCAGGTGTTACACAGAATACGCAAACATTCTTTTTTTTTTTATAGTGATAGAAGTTCGGCATAGGGTGCAGCAGCTAAAAATAGTATTTCTTGCTACTCAAAAATAAACACCAAAAACACACATTAATAAATTTACCTGTTCTATAATTTGCAGATCTTTTCCTGGATTTTTTAAAAATGCTGGCAAAAATAAAAGACATCTTGCCAGAAGTCAAAGGCCAACAGTACCAGCAAAAGCACAGAAAACGTTTGATTGTTCTGTGTCTTTGCTGGGCTCTAAATCTGATACAACCCCGTCTATATCTGAAGAGCTGGAGCTCATGCAAGCAGGGTTAGGAAAGAGGACCCTGTCCTTGACATCGGATACAACACATGCAGAGGTGAGGAGCCCGATCCTAAGCAAATGCATATTCTGAATAGCATTATTTGTTGTGTCAGTGTTTTAAGGTTTTTCTTTAACCATAACATAGTTATCAAGTTTGCTGCGGGAAGCGTACTCAAAGATGAACGATTTGGAAGACAGGTGGCTTCTTTTCAAAGCTGCAGGTCTGCTTTTATCATCATTTGGTGTTAAAATTCAGTAATATAAATTAGTCCATTCAGTACAGAAAACATTAATGAATTATACCGTAGAGTTATTCTCTTTTTCAGTTGTTGTATTACCCTCATATAGGTGGGAATGGAAGGAGAAGAATATCTGTAATACCATTGGAGGCAGAGGGGTATACAGGATCAGTGATCAAAAGTGCTTCTAATGGTGGGAAGAACTTGCTGTACGTCGTGCCGTTGCAGGATGAGCTTGACATGACACCACTGCCACCAGATGCACCTGAATTTGCCCGAATGCCAAAGGCAACTTGTAAAAAATGCAAGACTCTGATGCCCCTTCAGACACTGGCTTTGCATGTTGACCAGTGTGACAGCATGCACAACTCAGAAAACTCTGAAATTGAGGTAAAAACTATGTTGCGTAGCCTTTAGGTTTCTGGGCCCTATTTTAACGATCTGAAACGCAAGTGTTAAAGCGAGTTTATCTGGACACTTGCCAAACTCGTTATGAAATCAATGATGCACGTTACTCTGCACCAGGAAAGCTCTTACTGTACATCATCATGTTTGCATTGGTGAAAGCATTAGAGAGAGTGCAGAAACTGCGTTGCAATGATAAGATCTTCAGTCTCGCGATCAACAGATCCTCATCTGCTTGCTCATTGCTCATCACGGCAACATTTTATGTGATGGAAATAGATTTAAATACTTTATAAACATCTCACAATTCATTAATCTCGATAGCTGTAATAGTAAAAACATATAATAGCTGTAGTAAAGGTATTCAAGAGACATGTAATACGTAGCTATTTCATATGCAACCATGTCAGCCAATCACAGCAGTGGGTGGTTACACTGAAGTCTCACAGCAGACACGCCCCTTCAAACATAATGTTCAAATCAGAGGCTAAAATCAGGCTAGTAAAAATGCCTTTTATTTCTAAATTATGAGTATTTTTGATCTAAAAACTAAACTAACATTATAAGGGCAACCCAGGAAACAGTATAAAATAATAAAATAACCTCATTCTAGGACACATTTAACACATTCACAACCACATTTCAAAATGCCCATGACTTCTAATAATTTTTTTATGTTTTACATTTTTCTTTTCTCTTTGCAGGAAGAAGATTTGGTGTTTATAGAGGAGACAACATCATCTAATGATATACATCACCCTCAGGAGGTACACGACCAAAAGCTACATTTAACATTGGCTGTGTTTACATAACACCTTTTGTTTCAACTGGAATGAAGTCATTCTGATTGATGAATCCGAACGTAGTTTACAACAACGATACATAAAGTGATCGGGTTGATGTGTGCATTAATGTGCCACAAGTTTCAAATCATGATCGATTATTTTAAATGCGCTCACTGCATGAATATACAACGTTTTCTGCTGTTTGTGCATTCCATTCTCCTACATTGCTTATTTTCTTTGTTTTAAAGAGCAGACATATGTATCTATTTCGGGTTCTGATTGGGAAACGATGAGCACATGAACTGTTATGCTGTGCTGCTTATATTTATCAAACTGTAAAAACGGCAAAATAAAGTGTCTATGGATGAGAGTATGAAAGATTGACTGATGGAACAATGTCCGCTACTATTTCACAGATGATGAGTGTAGAGGACTTTTAGAAAAACAGTCATTTGTGACATTTTATTTAAGAACAACTGCATTTCCACATCATTGCACAAACGCAGTCCTTTCCAGTTTCGGTTTTCAATCCGATCAAGTGTTTACATGCATGTTCTCTCAATCGGAATAGAAAAGGAATAAACCACCCATTTCAATCCGATCAATCATTCGGATCAAACTAAATCGAATTAAATCCGATTACTAATGGATTATTTGGTTGCATGTAAACATAGCCATTGTCAATTATCAATTACTTCTACAGAATTGGCCCTGTCAACATTTTGTCTTTAACTTTTAGGCACTTGAGGCCCAGTGCCCAATATGCACAGGAACCTTTCCAGTTTCTGACTTAGAATTGCATGCCAGCTTTTGTGGAGAAAGGTAATGAATGGTAATAGTGACTCGCAATAAAGCTTAAATTAAATAACACCTAGTTATAAATGTTGTGTTCTGAATATGATCACTGTATGATGAACAGGTCAAAATGTAATTATTTATTCACTCACAAAATTAAACCATATACAAAAACCAAATTGAATCTGGCAATGTTGAAGAAAAATATCTTCATAAAAAAAAAATATCCTTGTGCGTTTCTCTGGTCAAATGGCATGAGGTTGAGTGATAATTTTGGGGTTTAATATTTCTTTTATCTGTGTTTACACTGTTGCTGAAGTGTTTGAAAATGTTTAAAAGTGGTGAAATGTTTATAACCTGAATATGTATCAATTATTATATTTTTGCTTTTAAACAAAAAACAGTCCAGATGGAGTGCCAGAAAAAATACCCTGCTCTGATTTGGATCATATCTCATGGTAAACTACCTGACCATATTCATTGCTTCTGTTCAAAAAGGATATATATTTATTTACTTTATTTTTATTTCCAGTGAGGAGGATGTGATTCGTCATGCAGCAGAACAGATAAATACCACAAAGACCTTTGAAATCTGTGTGTCACGAGACAACATGGTTGAGAGAGGTCTGAAGCTGTGGAAACGTCAAAAAACGGGAAGCCCTGTCAATCCCCTGAAAATAATCTTCCTGGGAGAGCCAGGAGTGGACACAGGGGCACTGAGGAAAGAGTTTCTGTCCAGTGTGTGGTTTGCTTTAATCATGCATTTATTTGACATGTTAATTTTTTTATTTATATATATATATATATATATATATATATATATATAAAATCATATTCCTAGATTTCATTATTCTAAAAATACATGGTCTTTATTTGAAATATCACTGCTGTGCTGTTTTTCAATGCCCCTCTCTCTAGCCTAATGATATTTAATCTTTTTCCTGGATTTAGCTATGGTTGCTGGCATTGAAAAACGTCTCTTTGAAGGTGATGCGAAGAAAGGGAAAACACCGAAGTACTCCCTCAATGATCTGGATAATGAGCTGTTCAAGTATGTCTTACCATTGGATTTTGGGTTTACTAACTTTATATTCACACAATTCCTTCTAAATCATTGCAGATAAAAGAAAAAATTGGAATACCACAATGGTATATATATGAACTGTTGTCCATATATAAAACAGTATATATC
This sequence comes from Pimephales promelas, assembly GCF_988280905.1. Taxonomy (NCBI): domain Eukaryota; kingdom Metazoa; phylum Chordata; class Actinopteri; order Cypriniformes; family Leuciscidae; genus Pimephales; species Pimephales promelas. The sequence continues at coordinate 16,852,230 of NC_142777.1, forward strand.
TGCAGAGTTGCAGGTGAAATATTTGCTGTGAGCATTGCGCAAGGAGGACCGGCACCACGATTTATGCAAGAATGGTGTTACGAATACCTTGTTACTGGTAACATCAAAAGGGATGGTGTATATGACACAGAGATATCACCACTAATCAAAATGGTAGGTCTGGTTGACTTAATTTCATTAGATACAAGTTATCTATTAATTATTGTGTACAAGTAAATTAGTTTGGTGTTATCATGTTATAAAGCCACTGACAAATTGGTTTTGCTTTAAAATTAAGCTGTGAACCATGCTTGTTACTATTTATTAAAGGTAAAATTTTACTTGTAGATTGAAGAAGCATCTGACCTGTCCAACTACACAAAAGATATCCTGGACTGTGGCTACACTGGACTGATAGACATTGACCACAAGGAAAGCATATTAAGGTCAGCATTGAGAAAATGGTTGTTCATTTACATAAGTATCAACTCTTAAATGAAATACAATGCCTGCTGTGTTGTAGTATGGTACATTTTAAACCAGATGAAATTGAGCAATATCACACTCACAATTATAGACTTGTTTGATGGGAGCTATGAGTCTTTCTATATACAGACTCATACAATGTTGTTATTTAAACCAAAGGAATATATTTCAATTATTCAAATAAATGTAATAAAACTATTTTATAGTTCCAGTCCTTGATTCTGATTGGTTGAGCTATGTTCAAAGCCGTTGTAAATTACTCAACATACACCTGTGAGCACATTACATTAGTATTACTGCGCAACTGCCGTTTGATGCTTTGTTGCTGCCAAGCAGCAACCTCCCCGTCTCTCTCTTGAAACCAATACGAAAGTGAAATAAACTGCAATTACTGGCCGCTTGAGGCAGGCTGCAAAAGTGAGTTAAATCTGTATCTCCCCCATGTTAAAGTAACACCAAGTAAATTTTCCACTTCAGTCGCCCTACTGGTTGGAAACTAAATTGTTCATTGCCGCTGTCGTAAATAATTTAGCCTACCGTTGCACGCACGCTCACTGTTTACCCAGCACCGGCTTTAGAATGAAAGATGTCCACAGACAAGGTAGCGTATGTTACATGATTTCATGAAAGGATGATGTATTGCGACATCAGAAACGAAGAAAAACGAAATAATGACTATTGTAGCGCTTGACGTAAAGCAGGCGAATTTTGTAGTTCTTTTTGTGCACAGGTTCCTACCCGAAACCCGAAGTTATTTTAAGTCGATGTACCATCACAAGGGTCTTGGAAAAATATTATGAAGGTTGAAAAACTACTTAGTGTTACTTTAAAATGCCCAGATGTGCAATGCCATGCTGACTGACATGTACAGTGAATTTAGAACAGCTTAGGGGGTTTTAGGCACTCCACTCTGTAGCTAACACCCCCTTAGCTGTTCTACATCCACTGTAAAACACTGCTTCAAGGGGCTTATTGCGTTAGTATAATCTGCTTTGTTGCTTTGAATGCCCTGTTTTTAAATATGAAAAAATGTTAATGTTTTAATTTTGCCTTGATTTTTGTTTTGCCAGAGCTCTTTCTCTACACATTACAACAAAACGCATCCCAATGCTGCAACAACTGCGTGAGGGCCTTGAGATATACGATCTGATCAAAGTCATGCAGAAAAAGCCACAGGAGTGTCATGATCTTTTCGTCATAGGATATAATGACAAAGTATGTAGAAATTCAATTTTGAGCATTTGTTTATTTAGCTTTTTTATTGTCTTAAATTAGTAATCTTAAATTACAAATGTTAAAATCCATTTTTATGCTTTTCTTTTTGTGTTTAGGTTGACTCCCATTACATTTTATCCCACCTGGCCCCAGAGATGAGCCCAACTGGTTCGATTAAACAAGTGAAAGAGTCCAAAATCATGGAATTCTTTCAAGACTTCCTACTTGAACTTGAAGGTATGGACTTAAAATGATTTTATAATGTGCCATGTTATTTGATAACCAATGTAAATGTGCTACTGTTCCCATTTTAACCCTTGTGCATCAATTAAAAAAAGTTACACATAGGTAAAAAGAGGACAAAAATGTCCATGTCAAAAAACTGTCATAAAAATCTGACGCTTTGGAGCACAGACTTAAGTTTGGTATCATTTTAAAGAAGACCCTTTGCAGATTATTGCTGAAGTAAAACAAATAATAATAAGTAAATCCCAAAAAAAGTTATATAGGTATAAGTTTATGAAAATTATTTATAAAATAATATTTTATATAACATATATATATTTAAATCAGGTTGAACTCAAAACTACAATAAAATCAAAGCCATAAATCTAAATAGGTTGTGTTCCAAATTTGAGGATTTCCAAAAATGAGCTTTCGGTAACAGTTTGTTTGGGCGTAGTAACATATTTTCCCCATTGGGTGCCAGCAAAACCCCACTGGAGCTCACAGTGATTGGATTGGAGTTTGCAGTTTTTCTCTCTCAGTCTGACAAACACACACATGCGCACACACACACATATTTTTTTATAACACACATACTAACCACACTCTGACATCCATACCAACACAGCCACACAAATATCGTTGCATAATTTATCCAGTTGGCTCTATAGTATGCCGAACCAGAAAACAGGAATAAAGCGACATTTGTTTTATAGGCCAAACTTAAAAAAAATGACGCCATCTGATAAAAAATAGTAAAAAATAAAATTTTGAAGCCTTGCCATCAGAATGAAAGCCTCTTAACAAAGATTGCATAATTTTATAGTTAACTGAACCGGGGATTAAAAATGGCAGTTTTAATGGGTTTCAATGGGGACATTTTTGTCCAAAAGGCGCTGAGAGTGAGTATTTTTTGTACCTAATGCAAAAAATATTTTTTTTAAACAAAATGACGGTGAAATAGTAAAATTCCAATAAAAATACACACCTGTGCCAAGTTTTTTGCAGTTAGCTTTAACACAGGCAAAGTGATCAAAAAAACAAAACTGAAAAGGACAAAAATGTCCATAAGGATGCACAGGGGTTAAGAGAGTATAAATAAACAAGCATTCTAATTACATCTCTTTACTTCTTCTGAAGACACTCAACCAGAAGATGCGACAGCTGGAGAAACCTTGTCTGTACCAAATATAATGCAGTGGATGACTGGGCAAGCTCACAGGCATCTGCTTGTATCAGAAAGGGAAAAGTTTAAAATAGTGTTTAAATTTGACCATTGCTGTCTACAGCACATGCCAGACCACACTGTGTGTTACCCAATTGTCAGTGCTTGCACTAATACCATAACATTTCCCGTAGTCCATATGGAAGATTACGAGTCTTTCAAAACAATCTTGCAAACTGCTGTTACATATGGGGCAAGCTTTGACAGGGTGTAGAACATTTCCAGGAATTGTTGTAAAACTTTGTATTTGGTGTACATTTCTTAAAAATTAATTAAAAAAAAATCTGCCTATTGCTTGTGGCAGCCACAAACAGGTTTTAATAAGAAACAAGTTCCTTATTGCAAAACAGAATTTATTTTCTTTTCTCATTGAAGGCAAAATGCTTAATAAATTACATTTAAGACAAAGCAGACAGCAGTATGCCTTTTTTCATACATATACATGGATTTACATTTTTTTTGTTGCTGTAGTAGTCTAGGCTTTAAAGAATACCGGTATATATTTATAACATTAAAGCTACAGCTAATTCACATGCTTGTAAGTAGATGTCATAACCAAAACAAGTGGACTCAACGCTGGGGTTCACTTGATTCTGTAAAGTATTAAAATCTTCAGGTGACAAGGGGCAAGGTATCTCTGGGACAATGACTCCATGCTCAGAGTCAACACGCTGTGAATTCTGGTAGAATAATTCCTCAGCTTGCAATATCTGACATTTGGGGGGAAGACAGGCATTGATTACAAGAACAATCACCTTACAACGTACCATAATACAGTATGTTTTTTTTTCCAAATCTATCTTAAAGGGATACTCTACTGGTTTTTTATATTAAACTACCGTAATTCATCAAATAAAAAACTGGTAGTCTATTAAAAGCCGGACCTCTGATAGTGGCCGGGGGCGGGGTCGACATATATAAATAAAGGCCGGTCTTCAATTAAGACCAGGAGAAATTTAGTGTTGATGATAGGTAATCTCCTGTGCCTTTCATAATGACATAACGTAACACACTCATTTTCCACAAGATATTTTCCTCTACATCTCATCATCGATGTCGGCCCGCTCTGCATCAGCTGACCACTGAGGAGCGAATGTACAGTGATGAGACATCCCTGCCAGATTCAAACTGTGCTTTCTCGCTATGGCTGGGGCTGAGCTAAAGACTTTCAGCATGTCATACCATATATCACAGCTAACAAGTGTTTTTAACCACATCATGTTTATTTTAAATTTCAGACATTTAAATACAAATAAATTTATAGAAAACAATACATTTATAGTTTGTAAAAATGGTGTCTATGGAAGCAAGCAGCAATAACAATTCATTCAAATATATTTGCAGAGGTGTTTTATTCATATCAGATAAACCGTTTAAGTAACTATGAAGTTTACTCTGTTCTTCTCCCAGTTCACCGGCCGCTTACTTTCATTTTGGGAGAAACTGATGAAATCATGCAGATTTCAAGTGGATGCTGCACATTGGTGGTGGTTGAGGAGATTCCCCCCCTTCTATGTAAAGCGCTTTGAATGTCCAGAAAAGCGCTATATAAATGTAATGAATTATTATTATTATTGAATGACGTGCTGTAATAAATCCAACAGACAGGAATCTCTGAACTGCGCCCAAACAAACATCTCATGTTACAGGTCAAGATCATTTATAACATTAAAATGGATGTGTAAAATGGATAACTATATTGTATGTCATAATACCATAGCAAGTGCTTGGGAGCACTTCAACTCGGCGCAGTAATATCCATTTTACACGCTTAGAAAAGCGCAATGTTTTATTTTGTGTCACCGTTCTTGATCGAGTTACACTACTCTAGTAACTGTATTTAAATAGGGAAAACGTGGAGGTGTTTGGTCGCTTCTTTGCTTGGCCCGTATTGAATGAACATGGCTGAGATAAGATCTAACAAAGTTTCGCCGCAAGACAGAGATTTAGTGCACGCACTGAGACGAGAGAGGTATGTATCAACTCGTCTTACTTAAGGGAATAACATCGTTTAATATAAAGAACCAGTAGAGTATCCTTTAAAGTCATGCTTACCTCTGCAAAATCAGGCTCTGACACAGGTGCTTGCAACATTCCAATATTCCAAAGCTGATTCGGTGACAAATTTCCCTCGGTTCGCAAGGGATGGCAGTTCCACATCTCTATGAAATGCTGCAAATCTGTGTGTATTCTGGGGATGAAAACATATCTCACACAGAATAGGTGAACAGCATTGGACAGGTCAAGTAATCCCTCCTCTTCCAAGCTGTGGAGAACATTGTAGTAACTTGATGTTACAGCAGTCCAAACGTCTCTCCATAGCCGTTCCACTCTAAGACAAAGAAAAGTGTGAGGTGCTGATTTACCTGCATTTCTAAAGTTTACATTAAAAAAAATCAGAGATGCAAAAAAAGTGTATGAGAAGAATACATTAACCATGCTCTCCTATTTAATTACCTCTGGTTATGCACACTTTTTCCAGCAATAAAGCTGCCACGGCCAGTTCCTCGCACAGTAAACATGCACCGAGCAATGTCTACATTCTCCACCCCTTGGTCTGCTCGTACTCTAAAAAAGTTAGAAAGAGCAGTTTTTGATTATTAGAAGTATTATATGTTTTGGTTTCACAAGCCTCAAATCTACAAACACCAAACTCGGCTCAAATAGTCTTTATAGCACGGACAGTTTCAGTACCTGATTATGACTGGGTACTATGAGCAGAGTACAGTTATTACACATACCTGGCAAAGTTAATAAGAAGTGTACAGCTACAAAAATTTACTAATTTATTGATAACAAATTTCTTTCCTCAAGCAATGTAGCTCTTCAGCAATGTTTAGCAGAACGATTGTAAAGCAACACAGCCAAAGTTTAGTAGCACAGTAATACTTATTTAATGAGGTAATGGGTATGTTTAAATTAGGGCTGTAAATTAAATGCGTTATTAACGGCGTCAATTGTTTTATCACAAGATTAACCTTCTTTTTGGCCTACCAAACTTTGTAGTTTTTTTGACATGCTTTTGCAACAACTAGTAACATTAGTAAAACTACAAAACCACAGATCTAGCTAGACCGGAAACAAAACAACAGGCACGCCGCACACACTTGTTTGGGCTTGCGAGCTGGCCAAAGTGAATGAGAAGCGCAGCGAGCCACGTCTAGGACAACTCGTATCACACATCGGACGCGCACTTTCTCAGTTTATGGCCAACAATTTTGTTGTTTAAGGACATTGTGGAAGTAAGATCACAAGCACACACACAACTGATGCAAATTCTCTGCCCCCTCGTCAATATCAGGACCTCGTCAGTATTTATTTAACCCTTTTATTGACGGACAGTGTTACATTGTGTGAGAATCATTCTGTGTAATGTGGATACCTTGATGGCCATCCATTTTTTTCTATTCCATCCATGAAAAACCCAAAAGCTGTTTTGGCTTTGTTATTCCCAGCAACATCCAGGTAAAAGATCTGTTCAGGAGTTGGACACAACAACATAATATTGATATGTAAGATATACAAGAGAAATAATGAGGGGTTGATTATTAATAAATATGTTTACCTTCCTTGAAAAGCCATCAATAGCCCCAAAAATCACTATGTTGTACCTATTTAAAAAAAAGCCAGCATTTACAGCATTTTGTTTGTTAACATAAAATGTTTATTTTATTTTATGAGCAGTCTCTTCTGCATTTCTTCGATCCAAAATATAGTAAAAACAGTAATAATGTGAAATACTTTTACAATTTAAAATATAAATCTTTTTTAAGATAAATTCCTTTACTGTCACTTTTGATAAATATAATGCATCCTTGCTGAATAAAAGTATTAATTTCTTTTAAACAGTAGTGTCTAGTGTTTAATGTTGGAAAATATTTTATTTTAAATTAATACTGTTCTTTTGAACTTTCTATTCATCAAAGAATCCTGAAACAAAATTGTACCTAACTGTTTTCAACATTAATAATGATAAGATTTTTTCTTGAGCATCAAATCATCATATTATACTGATTTCTGAAGGATCATGTGACACTGAAGACTGGAGTAATGTCATGATGCTGAAAATTCAGCTTTACAATCACAAGGAATAAATTACACTTTACATTTACATTGTAATAATATAATAATACTGTTTCTACTGTATTTTGGATCAAATAAATGCAGCCTTGATAAACCAAGATTTTTTTTTTTAAAGGGCACCTATTATGGAATTTTGAAAATGACCTTGCATGTAGTGTGTAACATAGATTTAAGTGAACAAAAACATCCTGCAAAGTTTTAAATATGAAAGTTCACCGTATACAAAGTTATTGTCTCTCAAAAGCAAGAGTCGACACCGAGTCGCTAATATGAATCGAACAAAGCTTTTTCTCTAGCTATATGACGTCACCTCGACAAGTTATTTGAATAAGATACACCCGCACTGCACGCGCCGCGCAGACACCAGTGAAACTTGAAAACCTCATGTTGACAACAAGACGCTGTGTTCTGAAGTGTAAATCAAAAGCAAACTTTTTTTTCAGGGACAAGCATGTGAAGAATCAGTGGCTAGAGTTTATATTTACAACTATACCACACAAGTATAGGCCGAACTGCTGTGTTCACCTCATTTTAATGACGATTGCTTTACAAACACAACTGACTGTCATCTGACCAATCACCGCAGATTAGCATCACACAAAGGAGTGGTTCAGAAAAATTAGTCGTTGAACGAATCATTTGTGAGTTGGTGAGCAAATCAGGTAAAAATAAATGCATATTATAAGATAACAAAAGTGTTTTTGTCATTGCATGCATGTAAAACTGTTGTTGGGGACTCCCAGAACAATATTACGAACATTTTAAATGCCATAATAGGTGCCCTTTAAAATATAAAACATCTTCTACAGATCCCAAACTTTTGAATGGTATGTGTAATGAGATTTAATGTCAAATCTCATTGATTTAGTGATAACATCAACATCACAAATGACACAAGACAAACATAAAGCTATGATTAATATTTAATTAAAAATAAATTAAAAAAAATTATTAAATGTATTAAAAATTACCTTATCAGCTTGTGATTAGTATCTATATGGACAAGAGACAAAGGAGCAGGAACAGAGTATGTACGTCTTGCAATGCATGACAGCTGGACCATCCTTGAAATTACCCCTGCACCATCTACACGTTGCAAAGACATCTTAACTCTTTTCCATGTAACACGATGTCCCATTGCTTGTAGAGACCCTTTCACCAGCCTGTATCCAGCATGAGGTGTTCTTGCCTTTATAGATCTAACTTTCTGATCAAGCTCATGATCAGAAATATCAGAATAATTGCTCCTGACAGACAGATTTTCCTCTTTCATTCGCCTGTATAAGGTTGATCTTGAAATGCCATGCACTTCAGCCAAAGAGGCCAAAGGTAAGTGCAAGCTGAGCAAATTTTGGAGTGTTTCTCTTCGTATGTTTAATCTGGGACGACCCACACTTCCACTCCATTCAGCCACAGCTACATTGTCCAACAATGGAGGGACTGTACTCTGTGAAAGGTAATTGGAGATAATTACATTTAACTGTTCTAGAGCATCCACCACACCCTGGGGTATGTCTATATATGATGCTCCAGCTCGAACAAACTGTAACTCCTGACAGCAAACAAAGTGGAGATAGTCAAAGTCAATGGGATGCCTATTAACAATTGAACCAATTCTATCCACAGACCTATGCAAAAGCTGCCATTGCGTGGTCCTGCAAAGAGAAATAACATTTAAAAACAAAATTAGCTGGTGTAACAAATATATAATATTCAGAAGCATGTCTATTTAACTGTATTACTGAGCTTTTGACTAAATCAAAATGTTGCTGTAATGTGTCAGAAGGAAATATCGGTGTTACATTTACAAACATGCATTTAGCCATTAATTGTAATAATCCAGTGAGATGTGTATATGCACAATGAGTCTGACAACAGCCGCTATACAGGTAATCTGATTTCACCATCATTGATTTTTTTCTGGGATTACATGAAGAAACAGAAAAAACTGAGACAGACTAACGTTAAATCCAGAAGCACTGTGGCAACATCTCCAAGGTGACGCAATTCTGACACACTACAGCAACATAACCGATGAATAACTGACTTTAAACTATTTTTTGGGTGAAAATACTAACGTGCCTATGACTTTAAGGGGCTGGTGCACCGAAGGAATCTTATAATTATAACGTTAGTTCCTCGAATTTATGGCGAATCTAAAAACCATTGGCCAAAGTCGTGTAGCTAAGTATTTACTCCAGAAACTAACTATACAGACATCGAAAATAGTGGCCTTTAACGTCACGCTGAGAAAATCCAATGTGATTATGTATGTCTCCTCAGATAGCAACATTGGACATCAATCAATCACACGGCAAACGGTACTATTTGGTGTTGGCTAATACAATCTAGTCATCGGTAACACTAACTACAGACTGGTCTATCCGACGCAACGTAACGTTATTAAAATGGGACAGCATAAGAAGAGAGAACCATTCAGTTCACTTGTCAGTTGTCACTATGATATTAAATTGTCTTACTTACCCAGTAAACGACCTGTTGCTCGCCATTCTGGAAGATCGCTCGCTTTTCCCTCAGACAGACTGGCGACGAACGATGATGATGATGATGGCAGCGGCAGCAGCGGCGGGAAACTGTAGTGGGCGTGGCCAACCTGTCACTTCAATCGAGGGTGACCAATAGAAAAAGGCCTTTCATATGGTTGTTAGAGACCGCCCACTGCGGTACGGTGAACACGCGCAAGCAAAACTTTTCAACTCGCAAGCAAAACTTTTCAACTCGCAAGCAAAACTTTTCAATCCGCAAGCAAAATATTTACACCCGCAAAAAATACAGCAGAAAGGAGAGCAACATGTGTGGGGTTTTGATGAAAAGTTTTTGAAGTACACAAAAAATAAAAAAACCTTTTTAATAGAGTACACGCACTGCAAATAATTTTGTTATCAACTTCTTTATTTTTGAGCCTTTAGAAGACTTTTTTGCACTCTTTTATTTTATTTTATTACAAAATAATTAGATTTACTCTCAAACGCAGTATGTTTGATTGAATAAAAAAGACACAAAGGTAACTCCATAAAATAATGACTGTTAACTATTTGCAGCTATTAGATTTAATTTAAATGCAAAATACATTTAATCAAATTGGTACACTGTCTTTTAAGATTATATGTATTAGAGATTATATGTGATAGAGATTTGAAGATTACATGCCCTGTCGTACTGTAAAATTCATATTTTGAAAAAAACAACAACAATAAAATATAAATGAAAAAAAAAACATGCGCTTAAACAACCATAATGAAAGGACCCTTCACAATAGATAATGCTTTACAATGAACTCTGTTGAGAGCTACATGTGCAATTTATCCGTCAATAAAATACCTTCCCCCACTTTTACATTTCAAATCCCTCAGCTCTCATCATCTTCAAAAGCCCAAGCCCATATTGATTCTGGTTTTATTATGAGCTCTTTCACGTTCTCTTATTTTGCAGACTCTCCTCTGTTCTGCTATTTTTAAAACGAGTGATTCCCCGGAGGATCGAGATTTAGTGTGTTCATGTCAACCTTTCTCACCCGTTGTGACACCTACTGTAACCTCTGCCATTCCCACACCAGACACAAGTCAAGTACCTGGAGCAACTTTTCTTTATTTATGGATATGACGAGATACGCACTGGCGAGGAAAGACTGGCTTACCATAGTGAATCAGGGTAAGATAAAAACATGTCTTGGAAGTAATGACTGATGATATATTGACTGTTGTATTGATGTAAAATAATAAGTACCTTTAAGAATCAGCATTTATTTAGATAAAATATATGAACATTGTTGAAATATGGCTAGCTGTGAAACAAGCAACATCCGCTTAGTTAAAATGAGATTGAAACAATTTGGATTTAAAGGGATACTCCACTTTTTTTTTTTGGAAATAGGCTCATTTTACCACTCTCCCAGAGTTAAACAGTTGAGTTTTACCGTTTTCAAATCCATTCAGCCATTTTATTTTATATTTAGAAGAATAACTTTAACTCTGGGTTTAGATTAACTTTGGGGGAGTGGTAAAATGAGCCTATTTTCCAAAAAGTAGAGTATCCCTTTACTGAAAAATATATAAACGTGGTTATTGTGCATTAGACTCAGTTTTTAGGTTGATTACAGCAATATTACCTGTTTGATTTGTGTATGACTAACAAATATGCATCACATTACGTTCATTATTTTGTTTATATTAAAACTGTGTAATCCAAAAGGATGGACATTTATATGCAATTCAATTGCATAAATTTAGGGAAAACATTTTTTGAGTGTACTTTTTTAAAAAGTGCTTACTTTTAGTGGTCGCCTTTAATTACAAATGTCATTATTAACGTGTTAGAAAGTGCTGTTGATGTTGCATGTACATCTTTGGATCACATGCTGATTCATTCGAACAGTCATTCCTTTGTGCAGATGTGCAAAAAATCTTGCCAAGCTACATTTTATCCCAAAATGATCACTAACCTAAATCTTATATGCTGTTTTCTGCTATTATGTAACATTTTGTTATACTCCATCAGGTCTCTTAACTTGTAACACAGATTTGAACAGTCCTTTAAAGTCTAGTCTTCATCCACAGCCATTTAGTTTTTGTCAAGCGCACTTATAAACACAATCCAGACATTTTTTCTTTGATAAAAGCAAGAAAAGGGGCCGTATCTTTGCATGTCACATGTGCCCTACAGTCCGACTGAGAATTTGATGACTCACTCAAAACAAGAGCAACAGCTTCCAGAGGAGAAAATAAATAAATATAAAACTGACAACAGCTGCATGAACCTTCCCCAGTTCATGAGAGAGTAAAGCAAACATGATTTTTTGGGATTCTCTTAGTTTTGTTCTTATGTAAATGATCGAGGGGCAGTGGCAGAAATGGTCACACGATTCTCTTAATATTCATTGGTCTGATAAATCCAGTTCATCCCATCAGTCAAAGAGAATTAGTATTCATTGAATGTCACATCTCCAATCCTAATGCACACATTGAAGCAGATGCTGTGGCGTACAAAATCTCCCACAGCATTCCCACAGTCATCACATTCAACGTGCTGTACAAACACTCGCTCACCGAGAGGTCAAAACACACTGTACTTTGTTATTCTGACCTTAAAGCATGCACAGCACACATCCTTTGGGAACAGTTTATATACATTGGATCTCGCCCTAAAAATAGTTGTGTTGTTGTCGAATCAATGCAACGATCTGTGTCATTTCTACAGATGACTGAGTTACATTGCTGAGAGTGCATTAAGGTGCAACTAAACTCAAAGGGTCGTGGTTGAGGTTATTTAAAGCTGCTCTATTTTTAGGTCACTGGCTTTTTTTTTTAGTAGTACTTTTGCTTTGCCAGTGAAATATTTATAATGGACCCAACCTCTAAGCTAAGACCTCTCAACCTTGCACATGGAGATAAAAAAAAAAAAGAAAAAGCTCCACTTCCAGCCCGGAGATCAAAGTCACTGAAGTGCAAGCTCTCGTTCAGCAAAACAATGTCCACAGCATTGGCATCAGAGGACCATAACTGTGTTGTTCTACATCCTGTGATGGAGAGTCGTAGGGACGGAGATATAACATTCTCAGACAGTAATAGCCATGGGGAGAGAGCTGTGATCCACAAAGTGTTGAATGGGAGGATGTTCCTCTCTATTTGTGATTGGCTTCAAATCTGACACACTTCAGCCTAAGGCGGCGGTTCTTAACAGGTTTTGCTTCAGGACCCAGTTTTTATATCGGACAGTGAGTGATGATTGATGATCCAACACGGTACCAAAACCGTTTAGCAAGATTTGAAGTATACAAAAACTGACATTTAAATTGAATAATTTGCTTATGATTGGGCTCTAAATGTCTCTCTTTGATGGCTTGTCTTTTCTTTTTGTGTGGTTTTGTTTATGGTACTTTATGAATTTTAGCTTTTTCCGAATAGACTATATGCACGCATAAGTTCCGAATTTGACGCCTCAGTTTCCGGTTGGGGAGATTTAAAGGGGTGATGAACTGAGAAATCAAAATTTCCTTGAGCTTTTGACATCTAAGAGGTCATGATATTAGAAATATGATATCATGATATAAGTTTCAGAACTGAAAACGACCTTGTTAGTCCAATAAAAGCTTTTATTGACACCAGCCCCAGCAAATGACTCGTTTTTAAAAGTGGGGAACTGTGATGTCAAAGAGGATAAAACACCACCCCCGCTGAAGAAGATCAACGCCTACTTCAACACGGCTGGTTTAGCCCCGCCCACCGATTCGTGCATTACACGCAGAGCTGAATAACAAAGATGCCTACCTTGTGATGATAAACACGGCTTAAGTAAACGTACTCGAGTATCAAGAGTACAAGAGTACAAGAGTACATTTTCTAAATATTGCATTACTACTGCCACAGTGCTTACGTTTCTGGACAGAAATGTCCTACATGGAGTTAAGAAAAATGTTAAAGGGATACTCCACTTTTTTTGGAAATAGGCTCATTTTAGAACTCCCTCAGAGTTAAACAGTTGAGTTTTACCGTTTTCGAATCCCTTCAGTCGATTTTATGAAATTTAGAAGAATATCAGTACGTCATGGACCACAGTTTGGGAATCGCTGGTCTGGAGTATAGTGGTATAAAATTAACACTTTAGCATCTCGATTCGAATTTGTATTGGTATTATTTAATGATGTAATTTGTGTTTTAATTATTTCAAAATTCAAATAAAGGTGAGCATCGACGACACCTGCATAACTACAGAGAGATCTTCCTGAAAGATAGTTAGTTTAGACAGCTTCATACCCCTGCTGTTAAGAGACTGAATAAAGCGATTGTTTCATAAAACACACCTGCTCAAGGGCTTTGAAGCCAGATAAAGGGATTTCCCCTAATGACACCATCTGAAACAAAAAGAGTGTTTCATTTCAGCCTCTGGAGTAAAGGAGTCACCACGTGCTCAGATACGACTCTTTTTGTGCTGTGCTTCAGCTGAAAGATGAATCCCTATTGCGTGAATATATCTTCCTCCATCTAATTTGACATTTAATCTTAACTGCGTGATCTTGGCACATTGATATATGCACCTTTCATCGTACTGTTGCTTGTTGTTTCTTCATTTATCTTACAGACTTTTTATCATTGAATCATTCTCTCAGCCAGCCTCTTCTTTCGAGAAAACACGTTTCTCCAAAGCTCAGTGAAGAGGAAAATACAAAGTCAGAAGTTTATTTCTCTCAGACTGGTTTCGCTGCATGCTCTGCTAAGCAGAGAGATGCCTGAGCCACTGGTCATGTTGGCAGGTGTGTGCATCTCGGCACATCAGCATTGGCTTCTTTTACTACCCATCAGAGCCATTGTGCTCTTTGTCAATCAATTGTGCACTCCTTTGAGCAATTACCACAATTTATTCCACCCCGGATGCACCTCGCATATTGTAAACACTGCACACAAATCATTTTTTTGCTCCTCCGAAGATGGAAGTTGTATTTGTGTGTCTATAAAAAATGACAGGCACAGGAAATTTGTTCACAGACGCAACCTTGAGCAGGTAAAAATGTTGCACTTGTGTGACATAAAATACACCCGGGGTCTTTACATTAATTTTTTTCTACCATTATTTCGGTTGTGAAACGAACATCAAAAGGCTTTTGTTTCACTAAAATAGACTATGATGTGATACAAGTGGTGTTATAATAAATATAGACAAAATAAATATAATAATAACTTTATAATATAAAATATAAACTTTATATACATATATATTTTTTAATGTTCATTGTCAATGGACTGTCTTGTCTTTATTTTCTCAGAGAAATTGCTACATCTAGTGGACAAACACAGACACTATAGGCACTAGGCCTACTGGATAATCAGACTGTTGCATTGGTACCAGGTCAGAAGGACTAAATCACGTATAAAAAACACAAGTATTTTTACACAAATAAAATATCTGTAAGCATCCAGGAAGCCACTGCATTTAAAAAACAAATATTGGACTTGAAGATCAAAAAAGGTCACATAATATTTACTTCTGTCATTAGAACTGCAGTCTTTGTACGATGCAAAAGGCCTCCAACTCTTAACCCTCTTATTGCATTCGGGTCCATTTTGACCCGGAAGAGGTACAGAAGTTTTTTTTTTTTTTTTTTTAAATTAAGCTTAATTATTTTTACTTAAAATTTTACAAAAGATGAGTTTTGTAAATGTGTTAATGCTGTCAAAATGCACATCATTATTTATTTTTCTAGACTTTTTTGACAAAAATTTAAGAGATTTAAAGAAGTAGTTCACTTTTAAAAAAAACTTTTGCTGATAATTTACTCACCCCCATGTCATCCAAGATGTCCATGTCTTTCTTTCTTCAGTCGAAAAGAAATTAAGGTTTTTGATTAAAACATTCCAGGATTTTTCTCCATTTAATGGACATCAATGGGAACCAAATGGTTCAAGGTCCAAAAGACACTTTCATTTCAAACTGCAAACTGTTCAACGGGCTTTAAACGATTCCAGACGATGATTAAGGGTCTTATCAAGCGAAACGATCGCTCGTTTAATAAAATAATAAAAAATTTAATAATAAAAAACAAGATTTGTTCATTTTGATAAACGAGTTCGAATAGGAGAGTCCCAAACGTGCATCACAGAACAGAGCAGGCCGATCATTTGTGCTTATAAAACTGAAACTTTGTTGTTGTTTTTTTTGTTTTTTTAAATGAGCGATCGTTTCGCTTGATAAGACCCTTATTCATCGTCTGGAATCGTTTAAAGCCCTTTGAACAGTTTTCAGTTTGCACTGAAACGGTCTTTTGGACCTTGAACCGTTTGATTCCCAATGAAGTCCATTATATGGAGAAAAATGCTGGAATGTTTTCATGAAAAACCTTAATTTATTTTCGACTGAAGAAAGAAAGACATGGATATCTTGGATGACATGGGGGTGAGTAAATTATTAGCAAAGTTTTTTTTTTTTTAAAGTGAACTACTAACCATTTAAACTAAATTGTTACACTTTTTGCGTTTGGGTCCATTTTGACCCGAAAGTTCCATAGAGTGACAGCTTTATACAAGAAAGTATGCTGCTGTTTTATTATGGATCAATTTGTTAGATTTGTCAACCACAAATTTTATTTATTTTGTCATTTATACGCCAAAATTTGTTTTTGCGTCCATATGCATCGTAAACCCCTTGGGTATAGGATTAGGGGTGCGGAGTGCGTGCGTATTACACGCCATGAAGTGCGTATCATATGCACGCAAAAACTGCGTATCATATGCACGCAAAAATAAATTGTGACGTATAAATAGCACGATAAATAAAATTCGTTGTATACATACGCACCTTCATGAGACATGGCTCTATTCACACACACATTTGTTTCCTTTCCCCTGGGGCTGCAGTTTGTTATGCTCGCGCAAACACACACAATAATTCTGAAATTAAAATAAAATGACAAACAAATTAAGGTCTTAATGTGTTTTAAACAAATGTTCATAGATCAAATAGTCTAAATTTGAAAAAAGGAAAGCGTTTTAGTCTACATTTCACTTTTCTGTTAACTATTGATGAACCATTGCAGCATGAAGAGCAGATTCAAACTGTTTATCTTTTTTTTATGAAAGTAAACCTTTATGCAAGTAAAATTTAAATATTTAGTTTGAGAACATTACGATGTTGTTTTGTTTGAAAAAAATAATACGTATAGGTTTCATAAATTTAGACTGTTTTGAGCAGTCATGAGTTTTACGTTTGAAATGAATTTCATAAAAAAAAATCTGATATATTTTAAAAACATTTCTCTTTTATTGCATCACCCCCTTTTGCCACAGTTCCTGAAATATTTGAAGTTTCAAAGAATGGTTATACTTTATTTTAAGGTGATGTAGCCTATAGTTACATTGCTTACATAAGAGCTGAGTAATATTAATAAGCTAGAGTTACGGTCCGGGTTAGGTTAATGGTTAGTTACTTGTAATTCTGCATAATTTACTGTTATTACTATGATAATGTTGTAATGTGTAACTACGGCACTTTAAAATAAAGTGTTTCCTAATTAATTTCTCAGCGTTTTTAATTAATAAAAACAGGGTAAATGAAGTAATAGCATGGTCAAATAAATACAAAAAAATAAAACTTTTTAAATTTTGTGCATTCACTTGTTGATGAGATGTTACTGATTATATAGTTTTAGTTTATATAAATATTTAGTTCTGACTTTTATAAGCTTATAAAGCATATGGAAAAGACTTTGTTTAATCTATAATGAATTATGTTTCATTAAAATGAGTTTTTAGGGTCAGTGAGAGGCAATTATTCAGTAAATGGTCCCTTTTCCTCCCAGGCTCATTAAATAACTTGAAGTGTTACATGAATAAATGCAATAAAAGCTTCTTTTTTAGACCTCCCTGCTCATAATCACAGTGGATTCAATGGACTGAAGAGTCAGAACAACTTGGCGTGAGGATCTTTTGAGTTTCAACCAAGATGAAGTGAAACTGTGAAATACCCTCTCGGCTCACAAGTCAGTTTTGTGCCACAGAAAGATCTGTTATCAAGCTAATGTTTGAAAAACAAAGAGATGGAAATGGACTGTGAAATGACTGCTAATTGTGACATGGGTGTACAGTAATGGGAAACACTTTGTTGGTGCCAAACAATGCCACAGTTAAGCAAGCAAAACAAGGACGAAGCCAACCAATCAAGCAATGTTTTAAAGCTCTCATACACCATTTCACACTGGTGGAGTCAAACTTGGAGGGTAAGGACAATTACTAAAGGGCCTGGTTGATGTAGATCCCGGCATTCACAATCAGTTAAGGCTCAAAGTCAAATCACGATACAAAGCCAAGGGTATTTTTAAAAGGGTAGACCAAGCGACCAGGGGACATGCTAAGACACGGTTGGTGTCTATGGAAAATAAGCAGTTGTGTTCAATCACTCCGGCTCAGGGACTTTGACTGAAGGGGGCTATTATATTGGGCTATTTTTACTGTGATACCCCACATGTAATTACACCAGTAGAAGATTATAGATTATTTCATGGAAAGTCAGCGATACAACAAAGCCAATTAATCCATCATAAATTACATGCAACATTGAATTTCTTAGAAATGCATCAGGTCGATACATTCCTTCGCAGCGCACACAGAGATTTACGAACTTCAAGAGTTGCACGGCTAACCCAGTGTTTTAGTGCGTCATGTAATGACACCGTTTAATTAACTTTCCTGGGACCACCAGCATGAAGAAAGATCCAGAGGTCAAGCAGCATTTCCACTGATTACGAGCACAGACGCTTAAAACAAGCCTCTTTTCAGCAGCTCAATTTAAAAAGCATTAGCAAATCATGCGACTTGAAGCGCGAGCTGATCTCCTAAAACAAAAAAGGTTTAATCTTAGTAGTTTTCCCTCTAAAATTTCCAATTAGCAAATGAAAAAATACACAGGCCTATTGGTGTCACTCTAAATCAGCTCAAATCAAGTGTAAAATAGGTTACATTTGCTTCTCAGAAACATTTGAATTGAGATTCATTACACAAAAATACTTTATTCTAAGGCTATGTGGTGAAATCATTCATATATCTGACTTTTTCTTTAGTGTGACTCACTATATTTTAATGCAAAACACGACATCCTAAAATGCCCATTTTGTGACACTTTAAAATCGGACAACTCAAGCCTGCAAGTCTGCGTTTCAGTTGATCATTGTGGTTTCCAAAGTAGATTAATGTAAAATAGAAATCCGGTGCATTTATAAAACCTAATGACAAGCCCTGTTGATGCGTCAAACCTACTAATGTCAGTCCGCCGGATAAACCAGAAGTGTTTCCGCAAATAATATGGTTGTATGAGATCCTCTAGACTGGCTCCACAGAGTAGCCGTCTTTGGACAGAGGACACATAGTGTAACCCATCGGTGTGGAGTATATTCCTACAGGTGCGAAGGGCAGCATGTGTCTGCTGAAAGGGAAAGACTGTCCACACAATAGAGCTGCAGTCTGGGCTTGCGTACAGAGAGGGAACGGTAGAGTGAGGCCAGGATGCAGGATGGGTTTGCTGGTCATTTTGAGCCTCTCCAGCTCTGCCTCCTGCAGTCGCTTAGCCTTCGCTCTTCGGTTCTGGAACCAGATCTTCACCTGTGTCTCGGTCAGGCTGAGAGAGGTGGAAAATTCAGCGCGTTCTGCGATGGACAGGTATTGCTTCTGGCGAAACTTCCGCTCGAGGGCCAAGAGCTGCGTAGTGGTGAAAGGGGTTCGGGGTTTACGGTTTGTCTTGTGCTTTCTCAGAGCGCATGCCGAGGGACTCGGTGGACCTGTAAAATAAGTTCATATATTAGCTTGTAAAAGACTTGGTAATAAACAGCTCTGGCAGATGACTAATGTGCTTTAACACAGGGCAAACTACAGGGTGTACCAGATCAACTCGACTGAACACGATGTCTGAATGCGTAATTTGAAAATCAGACATTAAAGCTTGTAAATAATGACTTTTTTTTTGGTCTTGGTCATATAACACTGTGAAATCGAATTAGTTAGGCTTACTGTAAAAATGGATAAGATCAATAAGATAAATAGCTTGAATGCATCAAAATGAGTTAAGCAATTTTCAACTTTTTTATGTGTTATACAAGATTTTACTTTTTTAAGTCAGTTTAATGTAAGTTTAAATGACTTAAACATCCAAGTTGATTGTACTTATAATTTTAAGGCAGCAATTTTTTTAAAAGTATGGTGTATTGACAATGTAAATAAGTAAATAAGGCATAGGTGATAAAGTACAGATTGCTATAGCCTGTAGATTCTTACAATTAAGTAAAGTACAGATTGCTAGTCTATAGATTCTTACAATTAAGTAAAGTTATCTAACAGAACAACTGTTGGATTTTACAGTCTATTGATCAATTTTTGCTGGGAACTGTTCCATTTCCTATTATATCTGTTTTTTAAATTATTTTAATGATAAAACAAAACAATTTATAATAAAGGAATGTGGTTAAACTGCTAGTCAAAAAATCACACACACACACACACACACACACACACCAGCTGATTTAAAAAAAAATGTCTCAGAAAAGTTCTGAGAATGGCTCAACTTTGTTTACGTTGTATAGCCTAGCCAATCCTAATTCCATTCACACACTATAATGCTATAACTTAGTGTCAAAATATTATTTGTCTAACCTGGTGACTTACGTGGTGATGTTGATCTGTGTTTATTGATCCACGAAGAGTCCTCTTTGACAGATTCACAACGTTTGGAGGAATATATCACGGATCGATCATCCTGATTCATTATGCATGGCATCTGACTCAGTTCCTGTGAAGTTGATTGACTCCTTCCCTTCTTCGACATGAGGGCTTCGACGCTGAACGGGAGACTTTGCGTGCGAATCAAACGCTCCGGCGGAGATGACCGTGAACCTTGGTCATCCTCATCTTCATCGGAGGACACTTTACCTTTATAATTAGCTGAAATCATTCCGCGTAAAATAGCGATATCTATATTCCACATGGAAATATGAGAACGACGCATTAACCTGTAGACTCGCTCTTAGTTGGTTAACTTTTACATGACTAATAATAACTTGACAAAAGTTACAAGACTATCCAAAGTTTGAACCAATCAGCGTCCAGTCAGAGGCAGCGTCTAAACCCCAGAGAGCCGCCTACCTAGACTTCATGGTCATCCTGAGAAGACACAGAATGAGTGTTTGTATAGGGAGATGAAGCGTGATTGCCTCATCAAGAGAGATCCTTCCTTAGCCGTTAATGATACTCGGATACAGGTTATATTTAGACCATAATGTGGTGTTTATAGTGGGAGAATATAAAAGCTAAAATTAGGCTTTACCTTTTTCTTCAAATTACTCTCGCAGCGATAATTTGTAGGATAAATCAAACTTGTCACATATAAAGTCAGCAAAATTTGGACACTTGTTTGGGAAATGTGTAAGTAAATCTATTCTACCAACACTATAATGTCCTTCGAATATGTTTTTTGAAGGAATATGGGTGAACATTTTTAAAAATCCATTTAATCTACAGCTGTATTCATGTGCCAGTTTGCAAGAACTGTTTTAAAACAATACATCTTTTAAGAATTAGGACTGACTCTAGTTGTAATAGTTTTAATATTTTATTTAAAAAAAAAACAATTTATTAAAACCTAAAGCAAAAGCAAAACCTGATAACTGTAACATTTGTGACATACGTTTGGAGGGGACCAAATGTTTCAGGCTAGCATGTAAATTACAGTAATTATATTGTTGTTGCTATTAACACCTTGTAATTAGGCTCACGGAATCCGGTTCTTTTTCACCAGGATTTAACCGTAATAGCTGAAAATTGCTACCCTCTCAAGGTGTATGGCGCCCACTCATATACGAGTCTGTCAATTTAAAGGCTATGAACTTTGTTCTGCTTTGTCACAGCTCACAAGTTAAATGCCGTGGCATGCACTGCAAATCAAATAGAAGTAACGATGATGAAAGGTTTGAAAAATTTGCATTTAACGTCAGCATCTTTGCACAATCAAATCAAAGCAAAACAAACTTAACATGCAACTCCTTTTTTTCCCCACTGCAGAAGTTGCACTCACTGTGGTAATTATTTGATTCCTAGAGAATGCAGAAGTACAAGTCAGTCCTGTCAAAACTAACACTTAAGTGTCTCCACCAAGTCTGGGCTCCTGCACCATTATTACAGCTCTCCAGAAGAGTCATACTCTGTAATCGTGACAGGTTTAATTCTGTGGCAAAGGCCTTGGCTTATGGCTTCATTAAGCTTTATGAATCACTGTGTTCGCATCACTTGTGTTCTATACTTAACTGCTTTGGGAATCATTTTAGCATTCACCTTTACATACTCCCCTCTGTAATAGCAGTGATTAGGGTGCACTCAGGGGTTAAAATCAGGCTAATTTGTGTTCTTTTAAGTCACTTACAATGTTTAACTAGAGAATTAAGTGGAAGAAAAAAGTAATTTAGACTAGCAGGAACAGCATATTGTGCTCATTAGTGGAAAAAGAGAAATGTCAAGAAGTTCACTCCTGCCAATACTGTCACATAAGATGTAATATGTACAGGGTCAACACTGGAGGGAATTGAACAGATAATCCTCGACAGGATTTGGCTGCTGTGGCCTGTGGCGCTGTAGACAAGGCAGATTGTTATACAGAGTCCGCCAAAAGGAATGATTGTTACAGAATTGCTGCATGGGAACGCACACCAGGAGGATTGGAACAACTGGTCAGACTATGATTATGATTTGATTAAAGACCTAATTACATTTTTCTGTGAAAAAGGAAAAAGAACATGCCGTCAACAATAAGCAGTCAAAATTGTTCAAACAACATGTTTTTTTTCATTTGAAAGCGACGCTCACACAGTTTGGTCTTCATTAGTTTAGTATAAGCGTGGCATGAACAAAACTGCAATGCCGAATAAATGTTAAACACAACACAAGTGTGTTAAATGTGTAGTACTGGCACTGCTCGCTTATTTACAACATGCTTTACAGTGAAATTACTTTTTTAATTGTTTGGCCCAGATTGCTTTTCAGGGTCAGTGAGCAAATGATCGTAAACAAAGTCTACTTCTATTTCAGTAACAAATCCATGTTAGAGATTGCACATACTGATATAATCACTTTACCCATCAGTTTCTTTGCTTGCTTTGGCTTGTAATTCAACAGCGGACCCCAATTGACACTGGACACAAAGCAAACTACATCATTTTAAGTATCGATTCAGATGGATTGAGAAAATACTGTCATTTCATACCAATAACGGTTAAAGGAAGTTCGGAATATTTTTCACAATTTTACACAATAAATGAACACAAAATGAATCCTGTTAGCTGTACTGATTAAACCATGTAGCCCTCAAACCGTATTCACTTTATAGCCCTTAATCCTGTAATTGTGGACAAATGTGGACACAGAGGACTCTGTGAAATTTTTATTTATTATAAATGTTATATCACTGTCTTCGATAAAGTTTTGTCTATCCATTTATGGTGTTTTTTTTATTTATTTACTTCAAAAAGTGCCATATTTTCTATGTAAATTACTTTGTATTTCAATGTAAATTAATTACTATGTAGTTTTATTTTTTTATTTTTTTAACTACATTAAAATATCATTCCAATAAGTTCTTAGAGCTAAAACCTAAAGATGAAGTGACTTTGCCGTCACCTGGCGTCTTATTTTAGAAAGCTCTAAATTACAGTTTTCCCATTCATTTCTATGGGTGCCCATTTTTGACCCAAATACAAGATTAAGGAGTTTTTTTTTCACCCACTTAACATTGTAGAATTGAGTCCAAAAAAATTGTGTGTGTTCAGGAGGCAAACTTAGGAAACGTAGCCAAGTCTTGTACCGCTTAAATCAAGGGAAGTATTTTTACAAAACTATTTTGCCCACATTTGTCCAGAATACGGTTTTAGGGTTGTACCAGACTGTTGAATTATAATTGTTTGGGAACATAATTTGCACATGATATTTACTTGCATTCATTTCATCTCCACAAATGACAATTTCTTAAAAAAAAAGTGAAATTATGTAAATATACAAACTTCCTCATTACAATTTCGCTGTTCAGTGTCTTTAAACCTCAAGTTCTTCTCATTAAGCTACAGTGAAATGTAAGCGGAGCATCATGTCCCTAGAGACGGAATATTTCATGAGGCAGACAACCCCACGTTTAGGGGTGAGCTCCACTACGGGAACATTCAGTTCATAAATGCAGCACAATATCAAAGTTGACCCCATTTTTCAGATTATAGAAAGAAAAACACCAGATGAGGCTCTTCACATGGCTAGTAAGAATGACGTTCAGCACAATTGCGCGCGGCTAGCTTTCGTTTGATAGCTCTTTCCATTAGACCCCATATGGAGAAATATGCAGTGCTGTCAGGAAGGTGGCCACTGCGCTATGACTGAACTGCTGTTAAGTGCGAGCTCACACACCAATAGAGCATGCACAGTGATCCAGGTTCTTATGAAACCCTCATAAGACACCCTCATCAGTGTAAAGCGCCTGAAGGCTTATTCCTGACACCATTATATTTCCTCAAGGCAATATGCAATTATACCTCTGTGCTAAAAGTTAAGGTGACAAAACCATTTCAGGGGAAAGTAAGACGTGATTTTGATCATTTCCCCGAGAATCATTTTGGTTTGGCTCCTGAGTATTAGATTTTGAGGAATTTTTCTCGGCTGTCACACAAGCAACTGCACTCTGTGGTTGCCCCTAGGACTTTTTTACAGCATGTTTTATAATTCAAGAGGTAAAGGCCATTTTAGTGCTCTCTGTCACATAGTGAATTAAAAGCCATAAAGCACTGGTTAATGAGATAGACATCAGCCATGGTCAGTGGTTCACATCCATTTTATGAAGCCTTATTGTCTGTGCTGTATTATTCGCAATCAGGAATTTGGTCATGTTAAGCTTGGCCTCAACAAAGCACAGACAAGACCACATCGCAGGAATTACATGTCCTGCGTCTCTGAGTGCAATACAAATTTACAGGTACACTCCAGCACCAGTCAACTGTTATTGGTGGTAATAACGCTGTTCGAGCAGCATCTACAAAGTGCCTATGCTTTCACAATATCTCCTCCCATGTGCCTCAAACAAAGAGCCTGCTAATTCCAGCTATTCACAGGGCGACATTTCATTAATTATGGATGCTGTCGTTAAAAGGAAATAAGCTGTGAGGCAAAGGATGTGCAAATGTATCTAGTATTAGGTGTGTGTGGCGGTGTAAAAGCGAGTTATTGTCTTTGAGCTGCTTTGTGTGCATCCTACCACATCAAGCCTGCGCAAAGTTGAGAGTAAAGACCGAGGAGTAAAGAGATTTGTCTACTGGAGCTCATTTATGACATAATGTGTCATTAAACGTTAAAAGTGGGGGGAAAAAAGAAGACCAAAAGATTTATTGTGATGAAAAGGAAAAACTGTACTGTTTTGAAGTTCAATGAGCCCTTTGAAGAAGCTAAATTCAAAAGGAGACTAAAGCATACTAATCTGCTGCCCAGGCAAAATTAGACATAAATATAAACTGAATAAAACAGTTGTAATTGTCAAACAGCGTTTGGAAATTGTGTACATTGACGCAGTGTGGTCCAATATCACCATCCCATCCTGCGAGAGATAATTTGTGTTTTCCCTGCTTATCCGCACATCATTACAAAAAATGACATTAAGTGAGCCCTGCTTGTGGCTAAGGACTCATAAACAGTGCTAAAGAGAAGGTGTGGCTCCAGTTGTTTTGCATGTTTCAACACATGAACTTAAATGAACCTGGTGGTGAAAATAATTACAGCTTAATTCAGTGTTGGAATCCATATCAAATGTTGAAGGCCCCAATGTCACGCAGCTCATTGTTCTGGGCTTTCTCATTTAACACTTTATGGCAGTTTGATTCATATTTATTCAATTGATTCATCGTGAGAAATTCAATTCTAAGAACCAAACAGAAAGTAATGTGAAATGCATGCTGGTTATTGTGAGAGATCTAAACATCCCTGAACTATTCCTTTTCTTACCCGAGTTCTATCATTTATCCCTAATCCACAACAAACATTTACAGTAGTTGCATTTAACCTGCATTTAATCTTAGAGATCTACCCACTGCCATTTAGCTGATGCTCAAGGAAAACACATAATCATCACAGGCGCCCAGGAAAGGGGCCTAAACTATATGCATCATTGTCTGTAATCAAGCCTTGGGTTTATTGCCCCATTATACAGACTTGACTTGACAACTCGATTAGTATATCTCAATTTAAATATCTACGGTCATGTTCTCGACAATAGCTTCTCTGATGACTTTTTCCACAAACCCGCAACCTGCAGAAGCAGGTTAAGATGTAGATGTGGAGCTCTTTTTACACTGGAAATGTAATGCAATTTTATTGTGGGTAAAACATTTACTGATGATTGGTTTCACTAAATTATAAGTCTAAAATAACTTTTGTTGTGTTTAAAGCTGCTGTTGGTAACTTTTGAAAATTGTGTTTGTTAAAAATGTCATTATGTCCTGACAGTAGAATGAGACAGATAATCTGTAAAAAAATAAATAAAAATCAAGCTCCTCCCAATGGTCCTATTGTCATTTGCAGAAATACACCGCTCCCGGTCAGAAACAACCAATCAGAGCCAGGAGGAATGCCTTAGCAGTGTCAATCACGCTCATGTATGTGCTGATGTACCTCTCTCTTGCACAGCGAGTGCCGTCGTTCAAACTCAAGATTGCCAGCGTGCCGCAGCTGTGCTAATGGTGGAGAACCAACCTAAACTGCTAATTTCTCGAGTGGCACCTGCTCATAAAACAAAGACGGGTAAAAGCATAAAGGAGGAGCGACGACAGCGAAGATCGAGAGAGTAACAGGCCTGATTTCATGTTCTGATTTGTGTGCCAGCACAGTCGTCCATGAGGGGCTGCTGGCTTATTCTTTCACTTTGTATTTGTTTATTTATTTATTATTAACTTGTTGAACGTTCGTTGGTTCCGCCTCTTTCTTCCCATAACAACTGAACAATGTTACAAAAGTAGCGAACCTTATCTAGCATTAGGCCTACATTTCGCTAGAATAGTTATAAACTGTTACATTAGTTACCGTTATATTATCTTACTAGCTATTTATAACTTATAGAAATGGTGCAACATTATAAAGTTAAACTACATGTATTGCAAATACGTAATGATATGAGGACCAAGTTTGTAGTCAAAGTATGAGCAGACCTAAGTCAATGGGCTATATGCACGCATAAATTCCGCATTTGACGCAAGGATGCTCGTCCATTTCCGGTTGTGGAGATTAAAGCGGAGGAAAACCGAGGAAAACTGGATTATGGCAGAGTCTTCAAAATTTACTGTCCTCCAGTCTTTGAAATGAAACGTACATACGTTTAGATGTAATTTTATATATAGTTATATTTATTTAATATAATTTTAAAAAGAAGCATAAACACAACGAGGGGTGTCTGTTTTATCTGTTTTTGTGACTAACGTTTCTTTAGTATAACCATGGACTGGAGTATAAAATTGAATATAAATTCTCGGTATTGCATTGGACTCTACGATCGGCGGAAGTTATCGAGCATCCCTAATGCTTCACTGGAAATACCGCCGTGCATAGAGCCCATGTTAAGCATATTGTTAAAATTCCATCCCTACTAGTAGAGTTTGGGTACTCAAACTTGGACTTGAGTCCAATTTTGAATAAACTCGGACTTGTAACGCCTTCAGATGAATTTGTACTCGGACTTGACACAGACTCTGACATTTTAGGCCCTGTCCATACTACTGCATTTCCGTTTAAAAACGGAGACCTTTTGCTACGTTTGCGCCTGACTCCAGACTAAAACGGGAAAAACGAAGACCTAAAACGGAGAGGTTTAGAAACGCTGCAGGTACACTCTGTTTTGCGTTTTGACTCTCCAGAGTTTGTTTTAGTGAAGATGGAACAAAACGGAGGACTTTAGAAACGATGACGCAAAAGGCTGACGCTCGGCTCTATAGGCTTGTTTGAGATGAGCAAAATCTGCGCAGAATCAATCACCGGTTATCAGCGCGAGATGCATGCCGGTTAGAAATGTGTCCGAGAGCGCACCGCCTGGCTCTAATGTCATGCCGACGTATGTCAAAAAACTCTCGCGAGCGCAAGGCGCACCTGTCGGATTCTGCAGTCGCACGCAGTTGCTCTCCACCGACTGCGCTGATCAGAAGCATGATGGGAAACGACTTGCTGACGACACAGCTTAAAGCTCATTGGTTTAAACAACAGTGATGAAGGTAAATTCGATATTCTATTATATATAAATATTTTTTTTTTTTTTTTCAAATTGAAACTGATATATATTGTGAGTCTCTTAAACGGGTTAAAAATAAGAAAGCTATGTCAGTAACTCAAATACTAGGCTTACTCTAAAATGTTCAAGTGAAAATTAGGAAAATATCTCTCATTTTATAGATGATGAAGTGTTTGTAAGTCTGTCTATTTAAGCTAAGCTTATTTTGATTTAATAATTTTTTATTATTAATTTTATTCTGATGTTTATTTATTTGTCTCTGTATAATAGGCCTATTTGTTTCACGAATTGTGGCACTTGTAGGTATGTTTGTAACTTGCATTCTAATAAAAATAAAATAAAAGAACAACAGTGAATTGTTCTCTTTTAAAATGTTTGATTTTAAAACTGATATCATGTTTTATGTGTATACATATGGGTGAATAAACTCTCTGACAGTGCCATATGGGTTATATGTCATTTTTGTTAAAACAATATATAAAACACGTCTGTATTTAAGAAAAAATTAATGATAAACATACAGTATTCGGAATGTAATTAAATAACAAGTACTTTGGGTGTCTTGTTCATTATATTTATTTTTATATAAACGCAACAGAACTTAAATCACATCCAGTTTATTAGCAACACGTGCACAAGCGTGAATCCCGTTAATCTCGCGATATCCGCCTTTGATTTTTATCTCACAGGTGTCTGATTCACTGCGAGAACTGTAATGGTTGTGAGGAAAAATCCTCCAGCTCCGGCACATTCTTTGCTTTTCCAGCATCTTCTGCATATTTGACTCCTTATTAGCAGTGACAGTGAGATCAATCTATTCACACTGGTGACAAGTGAGGGACTCATACACAATCATTAAAACCCTGCAAATATTTAGTGATGTTCAAGAAGGAAACATCCGTTAAGGATGGAACTAGATGTAAATTGGTGTAAATTGTTCAAAAATTAATTAATTAGTTTAGTCCTGTCCTTCAGAGGCTAAAAAAGATATCAGCAAGTAAAACAAAATAATAAAAATTTAAACATCACCATCATCTTGCTCAAAAGTGTACCCCTGGCTCTTAATGCATCATGTTGCATTCTTGAGCATTAAATACCTTTTTCTCTTTGCTCCTCAATATATTTTTCACTGTGTGAGTACATGTGGAGTGAGAGCGGAATAGCTTGTCGGACGTAGCAACAGTAACTAAGAGGCCGGATCTTTGTGAAAGGTCAATTTCAAATAATTTAAATCTTTGTGGACTCAACCGGACTCGACTCGGGCTCGGATGTTAAGGACTCGAACTCAAGTCCGACTCGGCCCTCTTTGGACTCGGACTTGGACTCGATTGTTAAGGACTTGGACTCGAGTCGGACACGACGGACCCAACACTACCTACTAGTGAATGTGCCGTAACTGTTTATCCTTCATTGGTGGCCCTGCTTACTAGCCAGCGCGTTCACAGTGGGAGGAGCTGTGGAAGGAGGAGCTGTAGCACGGCAGAGAGCAAGGGGGTGGGACCTTTAAGTGTCCTTGTTCAAATTTTCAGGTTAAGTCAATGTTTTCTTAAAACTCCCTACTGTAGCTTTAACCCCCAGTAAAAACATTATGAAAGTTTTTTTTCAACTAAAGACTTGACGTGCAATAATGCTGTCACTATAAGGCTTAACAAACATTCACACTACAGCAAGGCAACAAACAAGTGGGGAGTGAAACAATGTTTTAGTGATTAACAAAGACATTTAAGGTTAATTTACAAACCTATATGTACATTACTGGCATGAATGAACACTGTGTTAACAAAAACACATTAGAAGGTCATTCTCTTATAAATAAATATTTAAAAACAAACAACAGCTAGTAAATATAATTATAATTCAAAGTGTGGAGGTGGGAGCCTCACTGCAGTTTATGTAGCTGCTATTAATTTAGGAAATATCACCATCTAGTGGTCATCTGTAGGTCATACTCATTTCCTCTTCTTCAATATATTAGCTCTGATAATTTAGATTTAAAACTTTTATAACTTATTAGGCAATATAACTATTTATGAAAAATCATATGAAAAGGTGGACAAATAAAAGCTCATCCTATTGCCCTCTAGTCTCACTAACAAATGATTTTTCCATGTGAACAGCATTCTTTTCTCTTTAAAATTGCATGTAGTACCATCTGAAATTAAAACCAGATGAAAATCAGCTGTAAATCATACTTGACACTCAAGAATGTTGACATGTTGACAACACAAACAAGGTCTAAAACTTTCATTTTGTATATACAAAGGATTTTAGAAACCATCAGGCTCTTTTAAATGCCATTAACAGTTTACCTTAAAGGGTTAGTTCACCCAAAAATAAAAATTCTGTCAGTAAAACTCACCCTCATGTTTTTCCAACCACGTAAGACCTTCGTTCATCTTTCATCACAAATGAAGATATTTTTGATTAAATCTAAGAGCTTTCGCACTCCTCCATTGGCTCCTATGTTATTGAAACTTGCCGGCCCAGAAGGTTATTAAAGACATCGTTAAAAATAGTCCAAGTGACTCCAGTGGCTCGACCTTAAGTTTATCAAGTGTCGAGAATACTTTTTGTGCGCAAAAAACAAACAAAAATAGCGACTTTATTCAACTACTCATTTTCTTCTGTGTGGGCCTCGTAGTGTAACAGTGCAGCACTTCTGTGTTGTTCGTAGGCTCACTATTGGCCAGCATCACACGCATCACATACATGACCAGCGTCGGCCAATAGTTGAAAAGTAATAAAAACGAAAGTCTTACGGGGTTGGAACTTGGAACAATGTAAAGGTGAATAATTACTAACCGAATTTTCTTTTTTTGGGTGAACTATCCCTTTAAGTAAAAAATTATGTCATTATTAATTCTCCTTAATGTTCTTCACACAGCTCTTTCTCAACCTAATTCAGTTTTTCCTAACACTAAAGAAAGCTTATATAGCCTTAGCCTAATGCAGTCACAGTGCAGACTCAAGCGGTGTCCCAATTCAGAGGCTGCATCTTTCGAAGGTTTCCAAATGCATCCTTCATTTCCTGTGCAATGCAGGATACAACAGATGGATCCTTCGTGGCCTTGCCTACCCCAGAATTTATTGTGCCCCAGTGACGACAGGATTTTTTAATTTTTTTTTTTTTGGAGAAATTGCCAAATTACACTTTTAAACACAAGTATTGGGTTTAAGCTTATTCAAATATCTGATACAAAATGTAAAAAAAGAAAAAAAAAACTTAAAAGCTGTTCAAATACTGACATATCTTACTAAGATGCAATTATATTGATACACTTTATTACAGAAATGGACATAGTGAACACATATTTAGACAGTTTGTGAACCTTGTTTTGTTTTCAGACAGTTTAATATAACTTTCAAAAAAAGTCTAGTACAAATGCTGCGTTCAAGTCATCTCGTATAGATCGTAATTACGCACCACAGCACTTGAACGGCACCACAATGTCGTAAATACCAGTGGGGAGCTGGGGATTTTCTTTAAGCCCCGATCTGTACGAGTTGGGGGGCGTGTCAGTGAGAAACATGGGGGAATAATGGATGCAACATCTGTAGTTGACGATAAATTTTAATTGAATTTCAAAGTTTACTCATTGACTTGTAAGGCTTTTTCATTTATAAAGCAAACTCTCTGCACAAAATATGATATCATTGTAATATAAAAATTATACTTAATGATAGAGTTTACAATGGCTTCATAAGCTAATAAAAAACATAAAAAGAAAAACACATCTGATGCGCATTCTTTGTTCTTCGTTTTTTTTATTAGCAAGTTAACTTGCTGTATTTTCGTGTAATTCATTAAAAGAAAGTACACCGCCATTTTGCTTCGATGAAACTGACTTGAACCCACCTCACGTCGTAAACACGACTTCCCACCTCGTACGTACGAACTTCCCAAGAGGACTTGAACGCAGCAAAACATTACTGCCACTTATCACAGTCAAAGTTGCTAGAGGACAAGAACAATCCTCAGACCATCCCATTTAACAGCACTTGGTCTGACCTTCCGGCCTTCACACGCATGGTCAATATGAACTGTCGTTCATGAAGATTCTTTTGAAACAATTCTTCTTTCCCAAAAATCATATCAGTATGGGTATCATGAGGGTGAGTAAATAAGCTGTGTCCAAATTCAGAGGCTGGATCCTTTGAAGGCCACAACGGTAAGACCAATCGTTGTTAAATGGGACGGTCTAGTCTTAGCAACTTGTGACAGCTGCCGATAGTAACGTTTGTACGGGACTCTTTTGCTACATTAAACTGTCTGAAAACAAATCGTATTCACAAAATGGCTCACCATGGTCAATTTCTGCATAAAATAGTTTAAACTATCATTTCACAGGAAACTAAAGATGCAGTTGAAGGAGCCTTCGAACTGGGACGTCTATAGAGAGCTATAGAGAGACAGCACTTTAAACTTAGGAACTATTGTTATCCCTTTAAATGCAGACAATGGGCAAACCTCATTTGCTTCGGCTCTGCTGCAAGGTGAGTAACCGCTCTCTGATGACCCTGTTCTCCTCCAACATTTTCTTGATTGTGCTCAATACATCCTGTTTTGTTTGGGACTGACATAGAAAACAACACCACCACATTGTCAAAAATATTAAAATAAAATGCTATAAAATTATGAAAATATACCAAACCCACCATATTTGCTGCTTGAGGATCAGGATCTCTTGCTGGGAATCCAAAAGTATCAGACGAGGGCCCTTTTCACACACACACACACACACACACACACACACACACACACACACACACACAGAGAGAGAGAGAGAGAGAGAGAGAGAGAGAGAAAGAGAGAACACGCAACTGTATTCATTCTGCTACAGAGTGATATCAAAACTGTGCGTTTTATAAATGACTGCTTGAGTGGTCCACACGCACCTCCACGAGGGTCACGTTTAGCGCGCTGTGATTTCCCGCCTTCTGGTGCCCTCAGATTAACTGTAGATTTCTTATACGTCCTTATATTCGAGTAAAACCTCAAAAGTTGGTTTGTTTTCATCTTTCTTGTGAAACATGGCGTTATTTCTGGACTTTTGAAGTGGAGCGAGGGTGAGGGAGTAGTCTCTTGAGTCAACCTGTTCCAATTTCTACTCAGTTTATGGTGTTTGCTATTTTCACCTGTAAATCCCGGTTTCTTGAAAATTTGTGGCGACTGAGAGCTGAAGCTCGGTGTGTAGAGTAATTTACAGTAAGTTGCCATTGTTAACGACGAAACCACACTTTACGAACTAATAAATAACCGAGCGTAATGTGAAACTCGAGTTCATCAACAGTCACTTCAGGTTTGAAATGGAGGGAGGCTCAATCACAAGCGCTGTGTAAAGCAGCACAATGTGCTCTTAAAGGAACAGTTACAGAAGAGTTCATTAAAAAAATAAATAATAATAATAATAATAAAATAAAAATCACATCTTGTTTTGTGTTCCAAGCCCGTATTCCTTAGTCATTTTAATACAATTCAATTAAAATAGCTTATTTTGTGTTTTGAGGACCAACCAAACTTGTGCATGATCGAATCGATTTAAAATATTAAGCCGCGCTTTCAAATAAAATATGGCGCCTATGACAACATGCGGACGAATAAATTATGACAAAATGTTTTCCATTACACTCACCACTGTTGGCCTTGAGATGCACAGTAAATGCTTCAGATGACTGTTCCAGTATTGCCTGCCTTAGAAAAAAAAAGTAAGTAAGTAATATATAATAGCTACGTAAAGTTAGAAATTGTCTGAGATGAATGGATGCCTAAACAAGTATATAAATCCATATTATAATCAATACCATAGTGGATTTCCATTTATAAACAGTCTACTTGTTGTGTGGTATTGATTGAAGACCCGCCAGATGGCGCTGTTTGTGGGCTTCTGCTGCAGTGATCATGTGTGGGCGGCCTCTGAATCAGACTGTGTGTGTGTGTGTGTACCGTGTTCAGACCTAAAAAAATAATGTACACTAGTAGATGATTTGCATATAATAATATGAATTGCAGCATGAAATCTAATTAATGAGAATAGTCCATACAGTTTAGATGTTCTTCTGAGCATTAATCATGATGATGAGGCATGCCCTAGCTCTCACCAGCTCCATTAATACACCTTCAAGATGTTGTAAAAACAGTAATAAATCTTAATAACTCCATAAAAGTTCTCACGCTGACATGCTCCTTGTAATCATAATACTGTCTTTTAGGCAACACGC
This sequence comes from Pimephales promelas, assembly GCF_988280905.1. Lineage (NCBI taxonomy): Eukaryota > Metazoa > Chordata > Actinopteri > Cypriniformes > Leuciscidae > Pimephales > Pimephales promelas. The sequence goes on from NC_142777.1 coordinate 16,886,446, forward strand.
GCTGTATCAGACAAGCTAAAAATAGATTTGTTTGACCCCATTCGGAGTCAGTAGTGTGCCAGAAGCTTTCTGCATTTCCTCTCTGTTAAAATAACTAACACTTTGATTTGATGTACAGTTGGTTGACTTAAATTAAACACAACCTGAATTACAGAGGCAACTTCCAAAGGTTTCATTGATAACTTTCATGCATGGTTAAGACAAGACAGTCGGCATTTCCTGCAATCAAGTTTATTCATTCAACATTTCACATTACAAATACTTTAAGCATTCTGTTATAAATATTTAACCGCAAATAATCAAGACTCAACTACCAAAGCACATGTATGTCTAAATGATACTTTTTTTCTTTACATAACTCCATGTGGATGTAAAATATAAAAATTAAAACTTTTAAATGACATAGCAAAAAAATTGTTCCTCTTATAAAAATCTATTGATAAATACACCTTCCCATACAGTTATAAACTATGTAAATTTAAATAAGCAGTTACATAGACAATTTTCTGATATTTTTTTCTTATCCTTCTGTAGGCATGAAGCACAATATAGTGATTATTAAAACTAGAAAATCTAATAAGTGTACTGATCAAAAACTATAATCAAAATGACAATTATTACATTCCAATTAAAAATATATCAGTAAATGGTTGAAACATTATTCACTTAGTATTTACATTGTCACAGTAGCATGAACTCAAGTAGGAAAATATGTGAATACGTAAAAGTAAAAACACCTATAATTTCAGTGGTATTTTTTTTTTTTTTACTGTATAAATCAGAGAATAATAAAGGTTATAACAGCTGAAGGAGAGTTTGTGAGGTGATGCATGTTGAAAGTGGTGGATTCGCACATAAGTAGTTATATTAGAAATACAAGGTAAAGGTCTCTGGGAAAACGTATTGCACAGATTTCACTGTCAATATTCTGAAAGTGTATTCAAGTAAGCCCTGAATCAATTTATGACTAAATCACCCTCTTGTATGCTTCATTTTGTCAACAAGTAAAAACGGAGTATGCACGGTTTGTTTAGGTACATAACTCAGAGTGGTTTCCCCCGGGAAAAGGTTGAAAAAAAAAACCCACTATTAAAGAAAAAGAAAATAATTAAACCTTAACTTCTTAAATTTAGCTCATGCATACCTAATGAATAAATTAACCTTGCTGCCTCTCAGAATTATACATAACAGTAAACATTGATATTTCAATATGGAACATTCATCATTGTGATACACATTGCATCCTAATATTTCTCTAATTTACATGGTTAATTATTTTCTTTTTTACAGCCAATAATGAGGGCGGTATCATCATTCTCATAACCGATAGAGGGCAGGTACTAGATAGGTATATATTTATACATGTACCACACATTTTAAGGAATTTGTGTCATGCTAGATTCAATATTTACTTTGTCCATTAAGATAGAAAAGAACACTGTTTGCATTTTGCAAATATTAGATATTAGTTTGAACAATACAGTCACCTAAATATATATTTATATATGTGTGTGTGTGTGTGACAATCTAGGGATTTTATAACCTAAACAAAATTATATTAGCTTTTTTCTTTTCCTGCATCATAACCAGATCTCATAGTAACAAAAAGTACAAAATCTATATTCAACAAGTGAAAAAAAAAAAAAAGTTATCACAAAAGGACTTTCCATTTGTGGAAAAAAGTGACTTGAAAAACAATATTTAGAAAAGTAGTGCATAATGGTTTTACGTCCATGACAAAATAATCAGCTATAAAACACAGTACAAAAATCAGCAGACCATGTAAAAAATAATATTTGTTTTTTCAAATTCTTTGAAATGTGCTCAGCTACTGCAATGCTCAGTTTGAACACCAATTAACCCATGGCAAAACCCATGCAGTAAAACACTATCAATGCAAAACATGGTAATTCCTCATTAGCAAATACTACAACATTGAGTTAGCTTTTAGCACAAAATCCCTGACAAATGAGCCTAAGTTACTGCCATAACCATTACAAGAATCATAAACACTTAAGTGAGTAATTCATTATTTTCTTAAATCCATTAAACCAATTATGCATTTTAAGCTTTCTAGTCATTGTATCATAGACAGTAGGACATCTCTAAGGCTCATCTTTGGTTTGCCTGACCAAAAACCTGTGCATCAAGCACAACAAACTGAATTATCATCGCATCTCTGCTGTTCTTAGTTGTTGCCCTTTAGCCTTATGCTTGATTTGATTAAGTAATAGGTAACGTGGATGTAGTTTAATAGTAATCTTTACAGAATGGGTTACTCTAAAGGATTTTAATAACTACAACATCTTTTTCTTTTTTTTTCTTTTTTGGCTAAATCACAAAGATTTGCCTTACACATGAGAACCAGTCCATATAATCCATTTCAGAATAGGTTGCGGCCTCTTGTTAGTTGTTACTGTGCATTTGAAAGGAGTAACTATGATTCCACATTTGCCATGCAACCTGTTAAGATTAGTCAGTGAAATAGCAAACCTCAACATTAAATCATTAGTCATATAAATGAGGCTTGAACCCTTACATTGTTAGCCTCTGTGTGTTTAGCCTTCAACAGATTCAAGCGAAAATGTGACCCATTACAAACAGAAGATGACGCTCCAAGAGAATAAAGATAGAAGAGTAATTCAAGTCAGGCTAAACAACTATATATATAGATATATATATATATTTCTTTTTTAAATCTAATGCATTCAAGTCTTCATGCGCACCAATGTAGCTTTTCAACAAAAAAAAAAATCAGGATTACACCATTTTCTTTTAGCATTCTCTTCTGCAAAAAAAAAATAATAATAATTAAAAACTTAAGAATAAATACAATTTTAGACTTAAAAAAGAACTCGAAATAAAAAGGACTTAGCAAAATGAAAAGTGCATGTATACGAATAGCACAGCCTTGGCCTCCCAGATCAGTTCCAGCGGAAGGAGATGTGGCGAGGCCGGTCTCCTCCCTCCTTCACTAGAGGCTTGTGAAACTCCCGTCCGGCACGCGAGTGAATGGCTGCCCAGCAGTATTCACAGTAGTACTGAAGACAAGTGACATTAGCGCAGAAGAACGGAGCAAACTTGCCTCCACAACGCGTGCCCTGACACTCATCACACAGCTGGTCATCCAGTACATATGGCTTCACTTCCACCTGGGAAAGGTAGACACTTTTAGCTCAGCACATGTCATGGCAGGCTGGCCTTGACCATGAAGAACAAAAGAATTAGGATAATAAGCCATTTAAACAAACAAGGCAAAGAGCCCGACATTATTGTAGTATGCAGTAGATCAGATCTCCATTTTCTTTTAGAGGCTTATTTTCATTACGAAGCTTAAATGTGTTTATTTAAAAAATAAACAGTCATTTGACTGGCTAAAGAACTAAGGGCCAGATTTACCAACAGCTTGCGCCAGCGCAAACCCTCTTTTGGCTTAAAAAAAAAAAAATACTGTCAGAATTTACTAAAGACACGCAGTGAAAAATTTGCTCTGAAAAGGCATGGGCACAGTTATACTTATTGCATATTTCCTTTTCAGGCTCAAAATTTATGCGAGGACAGTATTTAAATAAATCATGCAAGGTGATTTACTAAGGTTTGCGCTTGTCAAATTACTGACTTACTGGTGTTTGCACCATTATTAAATGTAAAGAGTTTTCTCTCTTAAAAACTGTTTAGCGTATACCGCTAGTTCTGGGGGCTAGTTTAAAAATCGCTAGTTTATACCACTAACAAGGCTCAAAATAGCCCCACAGTAACATAATGAGGGTCCCTACATGCAAACTGAAGCATTGAGAACTTTGTAAGTGTACAGACCTTTTAATAAGTAGATACTTTAAAGGGATACTCCACTTTTTTTTTTGGAAATATGCTCATTTTACAACTCCCCCAGAGTTAAACTGCTGAGTTTTACCTTTTTTGAATCCATTCAGCCGATCTCCGGTTCTGGCGGTACCACTTTTAGCATAGCTTAGCATACATCATTGAAGTGGACAAGACCATTAGCATTTCTCCCAAAAATATTACCAAAGTGTTTCAATATTTTTCCTTTAAAACTTGAACTTTTTTCATTTAAAACTTGACTCTTCTGTAGTTACATCGTGCACTAAGACAGGGGTTTTCAAACTTTGTGCGTGTGTGGACCACTATTTGTAATCAAGAATTTTCACGGACCACCTCATAATACACATATTATGATATTACATATTATATTTAGGTTCATTTGAACAACAGGCTTATTTCCATAGCAATGGAGTATCAAATCTATACAGTAATAAGTATACAGTAAGTTTTAGGGGATTATTAACGTTAATCTTCAGAGTTCTACAAGTCCTCAAAAAGTAGGCTTGAGTTTGTCCACTTAACAGCACATCCGCAAAACATTTCAGAAACACGAGATCAAGAAACTAACGTTAACTGGAAATTAAAATAATAACAGGCCTTATTCATTCCATTTATAAACATTTCGTTTTATAAAAGGCCTAAACTGCCTATAAAAAAACATCCTATGCATGTGCTTTGATAATGAAAACATATTTGCTTCTGCCCTATAACATTACACATTTAAAGAAAACACAGTAGGCCTAACGTTATTCCAGGTTAAAAATAAAGTTGTCAATAAAAGCCATTGGAGTCTATTTGCCAGCCCGATATGAACGTAATATCCTCCTTTGTCACCCTCCACATCTTTCCCTTCCTCTTTGTATCGTCTGTCTAATATAGACATACATTAAAAACAAACAACTAAATAAATGCTCACCTAACCTGTTGCTATCCACCGATCCGGTGTTGTGGTTCTGACGACAAGGAGCTTGAACGTCAAGGCCGAGCGCCACTAGCCTATTTTAGTAATCACACAATAGCTTGACAATTTAATTTACATTTTATATAAATATAGGCCTACATATTCTTTTTACTTTTTTTTAATGGGAATTTCTTGTTAAAATATTTTAGATTTTATTTTGCCTTTTCACGGACCACCTGCAGTACCCTCACGGACCACTAGTGGTCCGCAGACCACAGTTTGGGAATTGCTGCACTAAGACTAAGACACACGGAAAATGTAAAGTTGCGATTTTCTAGGCTGATATGACTAGGAACTATACTCTCATTCCTGCGTAATAATCAGGAAACTTCACTGCCGTACCATGAGTGCAGCAGGCGCGATGACTACACAAACTTAGTCCCGGTCACGTTGGAAGCTGGGCACTATTTTCAGGCGCTGCGTAATAACATTACGCAGTTTCCTGTTTATTACGCAGGAATGAGAGTATAGTTCCTAGTCATATCAGCCTAGAAAATCACAACTTTACATTTTCCGTCGGTCTTAGTGCAGATGTAACTACAGAAGAGTCAAGCTTTAAATAGGAAAAATATCGAAACACTGGTAATTTTTTTGGGAGAAATGCTAATGGTCTTGTCCACTTCAATAATGTATGCTAAGCTATGCTAAAAGTGGTACCGCCAGAACCGGAGATCGGCTGAATGGATTAAAAAAAGGTAAAACAACAGTTTAACTCTGGGGAAGTTGTAAAATGAGCCAATTTCCAAAAAAAGTGGAGTATCCCTTTTAAGACAGTTTACTTCGTGTATACAGACAGGAGCCATCTTAAAAAATAGTCTCGATAAGTCAAACCACGAACGTCGTGCTGAGTGAGCTGAACTGTATGAAGTTCAACGAACTTCTGAACGGCGTTTGGGGATCGTCTATTTTCTAAGATGGCTCCCGTCTGTATACACGAAGTGAACTGTTTTTATAAGTGTACAGACCGTTTAATAAGTAGATACTTTATAAAGTCTGTACACTTCTGAAGCACTTTGACTCGGCGCAGTAATATCATCACTAGTGAAAAGTCCTCTCCCCTCTCACTCTCCAGAGTGATGATATTACTGCGTCGAATCCATAGATAAATATGCGCCGAGTCGAAGTGCTCCCAAACACTTGCTGTGGTGTTCCACCATAGAATTTAGTGAACCAATTTACACACTTAGAAAAGCGCAACGTCTTATTTTGTTTTACCGTACTAGGTTGAGTTACACTGCACAAGTAACTGTATTTAAATAGGGGAAACGTGGAGGTGTTTGGTCACTTCTCTGCTTGACCCTTATTGAATGAACTGGGCTAGTTAAGTGATGCACGCACTGAGACGAGAGAGGTATGCATCAACTCGTCTTAGTTAAGGGAATAACAGTTTAATATGAAAAACGGTGGAGTATCCCTTTAAATGTCAACCATTTTGCGCTCTCTACAAAAAAAAAAAAAATGACTGCCGGCCTGCAGGTGAAGAGCCCTGCCCTACATGGCACTGACATTTGATATATGGAAGAGCTAAAGAACGAGCTTGACTGTATCACTTTACATATACATTATCTAAAGCTCCATCCCCCACTCACCCGTTTATCGATCTCTCCGTGTTGCAGTTGCACAAAGCGAGCGCTGATAGCAGCAATGTAGCTCTGTTGATTGGAGAAGGCCACCCGTCCAGCTCCTTTAGGATACTTCAGCTCAGGGTCAGTGTCAATGCCAGCATAACACACCCCACCGTACAGTCGGTCCATTATCATTGCGAGCTCCACTGTCATGGAGTAAACCATCAATTTAAAAATAATTTAAAAAAGGACTAATAATGCAATCAAGTCTGAGTAATGGCTCGTTTCCACTGAGTGGTACGGTACAGTAATTTCGGTTCGGTACGCAATTATTTGCGTTTCCACTGTCAAAAGTTGTGAATGGTACCAAAAAGCCGAACCGTACCGTACCACTTTTTGGGTACCCTTCCGTTGGGGTACCTAGCACAATGAAAGGGTACTAAAAGGTGGAGCTAGACTCACTGCAGAACGGTGATTGGTGGACAGAGTATCGTCACTCGCGCATGCTACAAGGGCATTAGAAGCATACAGTTGAAATATAATACTACTGTTATTGTGTCACGAAATGTAGTTTTAAGAGTTTTTCAGGCGAGAACGTAGTTTTTTAAAGCTGAAATCTGTGGTTTATTTATAGATTTATGATAATTTGACTGAGATCCGTTCCAATCAATCAATCACCTTGAACAGCCTTTCCTCGGCTAGTCGTTCTGATGTTTGCCGCTGACTCGGACGTCAGATATAGTTCGTCTTGTATAAACCTAACAGGTGATCTTTGGTCTCGTGAATCTATAATTCGTTCCCTGGCCAATAGTTTTGGCAGAAGGCTACGTGAAGTTTCATATCTTTGAGCGCTGAATTATATTTGACTGACTGAATTGTTTCTTGATGTTATTTAAGCTTTACTGTATATCTTTTTGTACCTTTTACTTATACTTTTATAATGGCTATTATTGATAAAACTAAAATTCGACAAAAAGAGAAAGATTTGTCATTTTATTACAATATCATCTGTAATGTTGTTTATTGCAACATTTGTACCAATGCGATATCCTATGCAATACATTACATATCGCCGGGAATGTGTTTAATATTTTTAAATTTAAACGAAAAGAGGCAGGGTTGTTTTATATTTAGTTTTGTTATAAATATACGTTACAGGCTACATGCAGTGAATATAATCAATAGGCTATGCATTGCCTGAACCACATTTGTGTGCTTTAGAATGTTTACAAAGTATTGAAATAAAATCGAAAAGAAGCAGAGTGGTGTTTTATAACATTTTTCGTTTTATTGTTGCCTAAAATGAACATACAGAGATAACCGGAGTCGCAGAGTCCGAGCGAGCTGAGTGCCGTGTTCAAGAACGCGCTGTTCCATTAACAAAATTACTGGACTCGCGTCCTCAGGATCATTCTCCTGAGTCTGACTTTGCGTTGGCTTCTTGGAAACGCCTAATGCCAGCGCTTGTTTCTAGTGACAAACATGCCGAGAAGCAAGAACAAGATCTGCTTTCTGTCATCCGTCGTTGTTTACTATGTCGCTTTCTTCGCCTCGAAAATGACGTCGATCGCTTCTTTCCAGCATACCACGCCCATCAAGTAAGGGTACTGTTGGCGGTGGAAACGCAAGCCTGATCATGGTGTACCCGACCCGACCCGTACCGTACCCCTCAGTAGAAACGAGCCATTAGAGTAAAACCTGTTCTAGATGATTCTAACAACACACTGTAAATAATCTACAAAACCCTTATTGTATTTACTGTGATGACTATTACTGTGATGACACTGATAATTTATGGGATCATCTGAAAACCAAACAAACCGGCTCGTAGAGGTCGTGGAACTCCCCCGACAAAGATAGTTTTCCTGGGGTCAAGGGGCTGAGAGCCATCCATCACAAAGTCACTGTCGTTCAAATTCCAGGGTCGTATCTGGACCTAATGATACACAATGAACATGACAGAATCATTGACTTGTCATTTGCAATACGGCGTTTCTACGAAATTCCACTGGTATAGTTAACAGTGCTGAGCAGGTTACAACATTCAGGTTTATAATTAACTTTAAAATGCTCTGCTAATTTCTCATGACTTGCATACGAGCTTAAGAACAAAACCACACAGGAACAGCAGACATACAGCCTTCTCATGAGTTCGCCTGCCCATCCAGTCCTGATGGCTAATGGTAAACAAACTTGGCTTGCGGTCTTCAAAGGAAGCTCGAACCCGAGGCTCGAGCTCTGAGCTAAACCTCCAATAATGATACTATGTAGAAGAATGAGAGAAATAGAGGAGGAGAAGGGATGCCGGAAGAATTGTTGTTAGAAAGGCACAATGACGGCTGCTTACGTTTGCTTGTAATGATGATTGACAGGACTGAATGATTAGGCTCCTCATGAACCTACATTAGGAAATTCATTTAATATCTTACTGGTTTGTCTTTGATCGTAGGGCTAGAGACACAGAGATAGAGCTTCCCATCCTCTTCCATACAGGCGTCAATCAGTGCTTGGACTGAGCTCTCGTCTTGAAACAGGAGGAAAGCATAACCTGGAAGACAACAGGTTCACTGATGGCATGCATGCAAGAAGCAACTAGCACTTTCAGTAACCTTGACCTGCAACCTTTGCTATCCATCTTAAAGAAGTAGTTCATTTTTGTGTAATTTACTCACCCCCATGTCATCCAAGATGTCCATGTCTTTCTTTCTTCAGTCGAAAAGAAATTAAAATTTCTCCATATAATGGACTTCAGTGGGAACCAAACAGTTCAAGGTCCAAAAGACAGTTTCATTGCGAACTGTTCAAAGGGCTTTAAATGATTCCAGACGATGAATAAGGGACAATGATATCAAGCGAAACGATCACTCATTTAATAAATAAATAACAAAGTTTAAGTTTTATAAGCTCAAATGCTCGCCTTGCTCTGTTCTGTGATACGCGTTCGTGACTCCTGTTCGAACTCGTTTATCAAAATGAACGAATCTTTATCTGAGTCATTTGGTTTATTCAACAAACGAAACGAACTAATTGACTCGGAAAAAGATTTGTTCATTTTGATGAAAGAGTTCGAACAGGAGAGTCACGAAAAACCATCGTAGTACAGAGCAAGGCGACCATTTGAACTTATAAAACGTTCTTATAAAAATCTTATAATTTTTTTTTTTTTAAATGAGCGATCGTTTCGTTTGATAAGACCCTTATTCCTCGTCTGGAATTGTTTAAAGCCCTTTGAACAGTTTGCAGCTTGCACTGAAACTGTCTTTTGGACCTTGAACAGTTTGGTTCACACTGAAGTCCATTATATGGAGAAAAATCCTGGAATGTTCTCATCAAAAACCTTAATTTCTTTTCGACTGAAGAAAGAAAGACATCGACATCTTGGATGACATGGGGGTGAGTAAATTATCAGCACAAGGTTTTTGAAAAGTGAACTACTCCTTTAAGCTTGGCTTTAAGCTTGACCCAAAAATGAAAATGTCGTCATTAATGACTCACATGTTGTCCCAAGCCCGTAAGACCTCTGTTCATCTTCGGAACACAGTTTAAGATATTTTAAATTTAGTCCGAGAGATATCTGTCCCTCCATTGAAAATACGTGTAGGGTTTACTGTCCTTGTCCAGAAAGTAAATAAAGACAAAGTAGTCCATGACATCAGTGGGTTAGTTAGAATGTTTTGAAGCATCGAAAATACATTTTGGTCCAAAAATAACAAAAACTACGACTTTATTCAGCATTGTATTGTCTTCCGATTCTGTTGTCGACAGAACCGTGAGATTTCACGTAGTGATATTGCGCAAAGCTTCTGTGTTGCACGTCACATGTAGGCTCGGTCATGTGTGATGCGTGTGACGTACAACCTAAAAGCTTAGCTAAATGCGTAGTTTCATTACGTGAAATCTCAAGGCCAACAGAGAAGGAAATGAATAGTTGAATAAAGTCGATATTTTTGTTCGTTTTTGCACACAAAAAGTATTCTCGTCGCTTGATAAACTTAAGATTGAGCCACTGTAGTCACTCGGACTATTTTAGCAATGTCTTTAATAACATTCTGGGCCGGGCCAGTTTAGGTCCCTTAAGAAGTCTATGGAGGAGTGATCCAGCTCTCAGATTTAATCAAAAATATCTTTGTGTTCCGAAGATGAACGAAAGTCTTATTGGAAAGTCTAACAACATGAGGGAGAGTAATTACTGACAGAATTTTCATTTTTGGGTGAACTAACCCTTTAAACAAAGGTTTGCATCTAAGCTCCCTCGTAGAATTACAGAATTAATCGGCTAAAATGAGAGAAGCTGATCTCTGCATGACTCAGTCTTAAATGCTTAAATGTAGAGTTCTTGCACTCTGAAACTAACCTTTCGGTGGAAAATAAGATTTGCTTTCTGCTTTGTGTGGCCAGTCCACAAACAAATGTCCAAAGCGTCGGAAACTGGCAGTGATTTCATCTGAAATTGTATACATGACATGTTAGATGTGCTCATTTTACTAAAACCTGGAGAGCGACCCTTCTTATCCCTTAGTACCTTCATCTATGTCTGGAGGTAGACCACCAACAAAGACCTTGCGGGAATAACGCTCAATGCGTTCACCGTTCTGGTGTGGGAAACTGTGCGGTGAGCCCAGTCCACTCAGACTCTGATCAGACCTCTCATCCTCTCCGTAACTCCGCTCATCCTCCATGGGAAACAACGATGAGTGACCTGTCACACAAGAGTCCCAAAAGCAATTTAGTGGAACTAATTATGAAGCCACCTAACAAACCTTTATAAGTTTATAAAAGCTGCTGTAGCAATTAACAGAGTTCCTACTCAGTTTGGAAAAGTATAGAAGAAAAAAAAATGGCACATGGAAAAATATTTGTTTCCCTTTTTCAGTTTTCTGAAATATAAAATTACGTATTTTTAGAAAATAAATGTATAACACAAGCAGTATAATTTCATGGCAAAAGTTTAATGGCTGTTTAATGAATTCAAGCCGGACATTTTGATTGAGCAAATTTTTTTGGCTTTACCATGAGCAAGTCTCTTTTGAATTTTGAATTTCACAAGTGAATGCGCATGTGCCATTTGAACCAGCAACAGATAAAGGGGCAAAATTTAAATAAGAATATACTATGCTGTTTGGTTATTCAACATCAAACCATGATTACAATATCAAACTGATGTAGCAGTGTTGGGTTTCTCCATATTTATATGGATTTCTGCATTTTCCGACCAAAAAAAGTGTGACCTACGTGAATTAAAAATCACGAAGAGACCTTAAACAATTACTAAATAAATGTAAAATGTATTTCATGCACAGATTGCTTCTGACAGTGCTGCATGCTGGGTTTAAAGTGCCAAATGGGATTTAAAAACAAACGGTAACTGCTCGGTAACTGAATTTTGACAATGCATGGTTGTGAGAATGTGTTATTTCTGAGTGTGATCATCAAATCTCAAAGGTTGTAATGTAAATATATGCGCTATATGTTTCAGAGCAAAGCCAAAGCGCAGAACTGTGTTCATTTCCAGTTTCAATTTAAAGTAAATACCCTGCGAGTGCTGTGTGTTTGAGTAATTAAGAATTTGCATTTGGCAACACATGCGCAAACCATCAATCCAAATTCGTAATGTCAACAAAGCTTTAAGGTCTCCCTGCGGGTTTCCTCCAAAATAAAAACTCAATGGTTTAACAAACGAAAAAAAAATTATGACAACCATAAATGTTACTATTGTAATTTTACTGTTGTTTTGTAAAATAAAATAAACAAATGGTCATCCCAATTAATAAAAAACTACTACAAATAATAATAATTACAACAACAACAACAATTCAATTAAAATGTTTAAAACAGTCTATTATAATATTGTTTTGTTACTATGATTATTACCAAATATTTGATTTAAATTTTATAGTAGTTTAATTTTGCAACAGTAAGATATTTGTTTAGGATTCTAATCAAATATATGACGCTGATAATAATAATAATGATGTATAATACCATTATTTTAAATATAGTCAAAGTTGGGAAATTTGAGTATGAAAAGAATGGAATCTAGAAATGGAAAATGTGTAGGAAGCCTGAATTAACATCCATCTTCATTTGAATACAATGAGATGACAGTTTCTAAACAACAGAGCACAGAAATCTTGACTGGCAACCAACACAATTTAACACAAAGGCTGCATGCTGTAACTTGAAATTAAATGACATCAACCAACAGACAAAATTTATATACGCTTCCTCTAAGATCTTTACCTCGTCGCCTCCCGTAATTCCTTGCTGCATGTGAAATAAGACAGAATAAACTTGAGCAAAGACATTGCACTCAGATGCTATCGGTCTAAAACACTGTTGATAAAAATGGAAGATGTGTATTAAATGCACACAATAGCACATACAGTTAGTAGACATAAGTGCACAGGTATTGGAATTAAGCAAACACTGAACTATCATTTGGTTTAACACACTCATGCTTTTCAAATATATAATTCATTAAATCCTATATTTGTTAGAATTATTAATGTTACACTTCACCTCAATATTTTATTTTTTTTAAAACAAGTACCATTGTGAATAAAACAATGGTCTTCATCTTTTGGTCAGTCTAGCTTCTCCTTCAGAGGGGCTACACTATGGAATTCTCTCCCAATTGGACTCAAACTGCAGAGGAATATTAACATCTTTACCAGAGACCTTAAACAGTGGCTGAAATTGGGCCAAAGTTGTTCCCATGTGTAAATGATCTTTGTCTTGTTTTATAATGCGTTTTTATCTGTAGTAAAAGCCCCTATGGACAGGTGTTGAAAATTAGCACATGTGCTATTACACTTTAAACAATGCATCTGGTTCGTCCAATGTTATTGCTATGTCCATATTAAATAAAATAAAAATAAATAAAAAATAAACCAGTTCTGTGCAAAAACTACATATTAAACTCTCCAGTGTTTGTCCTAGGTAAGCCTTCAAGATCCGGAAGGGATCTCCATGTCCCTTCATTCAATATATTCTGTGGCTGTGCTTTCTGAAACACTCATCCTATGGCAACAATAAATCACAAATCCCTAACAGATTCCAAAACTAAACTTAGAACTGGGTTGTGTATGTGGGTTACTTGAACGCAGGAAAATGTTAGTATGGGGGACAGTTTATATTTGTCATATCGGTTATGACAAGAATGGAAATAACATGAGTTATATATTTTTGACTTTAGTTTGGGAATAAAAACGGGGAGTTTTGGAGAAATCAAGCGTTGTAATACAGCAGATGAGAAAAAAAGATCAAAAGGTGCATTAAAAAAAAAACAGCATGCATGATGCTGCAAATATAAGCATCAAAGCCAAGTAAACTAAGGCTATATTTGGTTATTTTGAGAAATAATATATAAAATACATTTAAATTCATAATCATGCATTTGAATATGCTATATTACGTGTTTGCAATGAATAACACTGAATCATAAACGTATAAATTGTCTGGCCTAAAAATTCCACATGATTAATCATCAAATTTAGTGATTTTTACTTGGAAAAGATCAACACACAAACACTCATGCGAGGCAGGATCTGTAACGGCACGGCAGCGAGTAAAGTACCTTTCAAGGAATCCTGCTCGGCTCTCATGATGTCGATCAGAGAGTTCTCTAGAGAGTGCATGCTGAAACCATCAAAGGACCGACTGCGCTCCTGCAAAAAAAACGACAAGGGAGATGTGATTAGGCCCCGTCATTCGGTCTGAAAAGTAATAAATGGATTTTATAAAATAATGCAGAGGAAGTTCTATTTAAGTGAAATCAACAGTTTCTGAAACGCATCCCGCTGGCACATTCACATAATTTTGTTTTGAAAAATGCAGATATATCTCATGCCACCCATGCAAACATGCAGCTAAGGCCCACATTAACACACAGAGACTGACACAGTTGGGCATTTGATGTGTACACCAATAGTGCCATTAGATAAAGAATACATTCCTAAGGCTATAGAGCAAGAAAATAAGTAATTCTCTGTGTACCAAGTCTGGTTGCTTGCAAAAGAACCCATGTTGTTTCCCATGGCGTCTGTAGTCACCTGATTCAGCCTGGATTGACTACAAACACTTATTTTGATGAAATGCACTATAACCCTTGGGTGTTTTAGCACAACAATCCTGTGCTCACCAACAGGAAAAGCCTTACAAACAATACAAGGTTTGTTCTTGGTATTAGGCTGCAAACTGAGCAGGGAGGACACACTGAGCATGTGAAACAGTGAGTTTTCACAGTTCCTGTGGTTGGAACAACAACATACAGTACAGACTCACTGCTAACAGGTCAATCATAAAAAAAAATATCAATTTTGTTCTAAAACAAGTAGAATTCAAATCATCTGTTGGTCTTCCAGTTACTAAATCTATGACAGATATGAAAAGAATAGCCAAATAGAATAGAAACCCTGATAATTGTCTTGACATAAGTGGATTAATGAGTGTCAGAGTTTCCAGTTCCCCTCATGTTGCCTGTGCTGTGTGCCATCCCCTGATCTTGACTCACTCAACCATGTCTTTTTATATCGTTGACAATCACAGCTTGCAGAAGTGGAGCGACAGCGCTGCATTGCTCATGTGAGCTTTGATCCATCGCATTTATCTTACAAACAGGCCACATGACTGCTTTGTCACTATCAGATTAGATTAACCCAAAGGGAGCAAATGCAGAAAGAAAAAAAAATGTAATCCTCGATACACGCATCTTTGCATGTGCTTACACCATATCACCATAAATCAACAAAAGCTAAAAATTAAGAGAGACTGGGCTTTGGTTACCTGAAATGGAAAGAGGCTATCGTTGCGATTTATGGTATCCTCCATCCAGGGTTTAGTGTTGAAGCCGGAATTGTTGCGGGGATACTTTTGAGTTGGTGTCTGGTTATTTGGGAAAGACTTCTTTAAAGGCGAAATCGAATTGAGGGGATTGACCCCTCCATTCAGGCCTCTTCGATACTCCCGTCCCTGAGAGCTTCCCCAGCCTCCGTACCCTCCACCGGGGCTCCATGAAGTTGAAGATGGAGTGGAAGAAGGGCTCTGATAGCTTCCCCAAGGTGATGGGGGCTTGCTCAGGTTATTCCCTAAATGGGGCAACTGGTTGAAAGCAGCACTGCGGTGGGAAAAGGGAGGCGGATGGGGGCTGGGTGAGGACCTGCGGTGCTGATTATGAGGGTGCTGGAAGTGGGGATGATGAGATGGATGGTGCTGAGATAGAGGCCCTATCTGGTGGGAGAAATTCCCCCCGAAACCTGTATTGGTGTGATGAGAGAAACTCTGAAATAGCAGCGGAGGAGGAGCATTGTTAGTAGTAGCGGCCTGGTTGAAAAAGCCAACCTCTTCAATCAAGGTGGAGGGGTTAGGCGGCATAGCAGTGGACCAGCTGCTGAAGCCAGTGAGGGACGAGGAAGAGGAGCTACTGGACTGTGCTAAAGTACCAATACCGGACGTCTCATGATAGTCAAAGCCTGATAACACAGGAGACTCGAGCCGCAGCGCCTCTTTTCCGTTAGCATTCTCCATGGTCCCTTTCTCCAGCTGATTCTCCTCCGGCATGGCGTTGTCCAAATCTGATATTATTCCTGGTGCTTCTTGGTGACCTGGTGGAGAGAGTGCTTGCTTGTCTTGTCCATCCTGACTTTCCAGTTGCGGCTGCGAAGCCTTGGACGTCTCAGACTCCAAAATATCATCTTGCATGTTAGAGTGGGTCGTCACAGCTGGGAAAAGCCAAGCGGATCCAACACTTCCACCATTGGTAGTAGTGTTGTTGTTGTTGCTGATGAAAGCTGGAGGGCTTGGAGGAGCGGTCTGGTGGTGGACCGTATGCTGCAGGTGTGGATGTATTCTTACTGGAAAAACTGATTTGTTAGCAGCGTTGTTTTTAACCAGAAAGCCGTAATCCCCCATTTATGTAGCTTAATCGAGTAAATCTTCACTTGTGCGTAATTCCCTCAGTTTCTCTTAATACCCTTGTGTGAGAGAGAGAGAGAGAGATGACTTTTTTTTTTTTTGAATACTAAACAGCTAATGAATCATGCATCCAACCATTATACAATACATTCAAATATGCAGTTTCTATTACTGTTTTACACTAACGACCTTTGCCGCCATTCACAGACACGCACAGTAGGCTACTGATCTATCATGGTTTTAATGATGGAATGGAATTTAATCTTAAATGAAATCAAGAGTAAGAGACAATGCAGCGAGAAACGCCATGGGGAGTGCATCGTTGATTTAATCGACATTTCTTAATCTAAGCCAAACGGGGTCGCCTTTAAACACATCACGACATGTCATCATGACACAAGGCCACCTTATCTAATAAATCCACACGCCCGCTAATGGAGGATTTTCACGTAACGTTACGCATTTAAGCAATGTCATCGCAAATGTTTCAAGATAATGCAAATGACCTACCGGCGTTCTTCCTTATTTCAGCAATGACCTCCTCTCGCTCAGCCATTTAAATACAGGAAAATGTTGATGACGTTTCAGTCTATGTGCTATAGACCGGGGCAGTGTCCCCCACAGTCCAAATTTTACCTTACAAATACTCGAATTTACATTGACGCGTCGATTAAATCCCACGGATGTGATGCCAAACGCTACTCGGCGAATTTCTAGTACATTTGCTTCATAAGCAACGCTAAATTACTTCAGATCCCGCACTGCAAACGACAACGTTCGTGTTCTGGTTTCTTAATGACACCGTGCATCGCAGTCGGCGTTATAATAAAGACAGCGGTTAAAAACGTCCACGCGTCTTCGTCGGGCAACCATTTACACTCGACACATTTTGGCTGTTTTTGCTAAGGATTTTTTTTTTCAGAATCTACACTGAGAAAGATACAGGTTTTCTTACGTTTCCAAGTTGCAAGGACGTGCTGCAGATGACCATGGTTTGTGAGTGTTGCAAACAACCGACCAATCCAGTTGAACTTCCGTCTTTAACCCCGCCCTTGTATAGCAGAATCTCCGCCCTGGTTTGAGTAAACGCGCAATTTGATTGGACCCGAGAATCCCAACCACACCTCTTTCTCAACCAGTTACCTTCTATCACCGAAAGCAGGATGACAGTACCTGCCCTGAATGTAAATACCCCATAGAACCGGCTTTGAAATGTTTAAATATTTGCTGTCTAGACAGTGTTTAAGGTCTATAAATGAAAGAATAGCTTCTATAATTATGTGTTGTCACATTGTCTGAATATCAAAACCAGTTGAGAGAGAAATATGAGATGTTTATATAAACGTTATCATTTTCTTGGTCTGGAAAATGTCAAGCATGCCTCGGGCATGCTTGACCAGATGAATAATTTATTTTTTTTCTTATCAGATTTGAAGGAGAAATATTGGACGAGGGAAGATAGATTCCTGCCTCGTTTTTATTCACATTCATTCAGTTCTGCACACTGCTTTTGCTAATGGGCAGACACAGTCTATATCTTTTTAATGATTGGGTTTAGAGGCTCAAGGATGCCTTCAGTAGGCCAGTTCTAGTGCTCACTGCAGCCTGCAATCCCATTAAAGTAAGCTGCTACTATTTTCAGCCTCTAATCGAGTTTTAGCGCTTGACTATTCATGCCTGGACCAGATCAAATTCAATCCATTTCTCTGCAGCAGCAAATAAATAAAAATTGGATGAATCTGTCTCAAGTAGGCTAATTCATTTTTTTGTGTAAGCTTTATGTCAAGTTTAGTGTTTGTACAGTTTATATGTCTGCACACCGACAGGATTTATGTGAGGAGAACTGAACTGACACCTTTGGAGTGTGAAACGGGGATAGATCAAATCAACGTTTTGAGCGTTGTCTAAATTTAAACATGTTAACTTAAATAAAAAAAAGAACCAGACGCAGAGATTGAGACTTTCTATATGATTTAGGCTACTTTAAGTACGAATAAATTACCTTAACATTTACGGAATTTAGCCTACATTCTCTAATAAATAGCACATGCAGATATTTTGATGAAATATATAATTGTATATGTTCTCCAAAAATAGAGCAATTACAATGCAACAAATCTGAGAATATAATAGGCCCTAACACTTCCCTAATCACACTGCATATTAAAAAAATAAATAAAAATTGCTGCCAATTAACTACAAACAACTTGAATGTTGAAGTCATTTGAACATTAATCTGACTCCAAATCAAATTAGTTGAATCTTGTATAACTAGAAAATCTTATTATGATGAGTCAAAGCAATGTAAAAACATATGTTGTCATATCTTGATCCTATTTTTTACAGTGACAAATTAATCGGCCGTGTTTAAAATGCACCCATCATTGACATCACTCACTTCTGTTTCCCAGAAAACAGGCAGAGCTGGGACCTGAATAACCATTTGTGGTCTTTGCTTTCATCAGTCTGTCTGCGGGTCTGTCACAAGATACTGTGCACAAGGGCATCTTGCAGAAGGACAAGAGCGAGGGGGCTGCTCAGAGGATTGAAAACCCAGCTATGTTCACCATAGCTCACAATGTTGTTCTGTCTGCCACATCTGCGTCGTAGTTGCTTGATAGACTTCGCCCCAGGTGATGCAATCAGTTTGGTGTTATTTCGCTGTTCAATGATTCAAGAAGAGGATATAGGTCCTTAGTTCTAGCTTTAACGCAAATTATAAATATTTGCAAGCTTGATGTGGCATTAAAAACTACCAAGATACATTCCCTTCAGCTGCTATTGTAATGTTGCATATCTCAACGCTTGCCGGCGTGGATGTTTCTGAAATAAAGCAATTAATTCAATCTCTCCATGGCAACAGTATGACTGACAATGGTTTGAAATAGGCTGCAGCAAATAGCACACTGTATGTAGCCCTCAAGGTTAAAGATGTGAAGGGCATGATTTCACGAATCAAGAATGCTTAAAACGCAAGCCTTTGGAAAGCAAAAAAAATGATCTGTGCTTGGTAGAAGAGAGTAAGTTGCATCATTAGGGTAGTCTGACTAAATCAGAGTCTTGTCAGCTCTTCAACCCAAATTCCAAAGTTCCCATCGACAGATCCCATCCTCAGCAGATCTTTGCCACATTTTCGGCCCATGATGGTTAAACAGTGAGCCATGTTAGAAGAGGGATTGAGGTACACTTACTGCAGTGTCATAAACCATGTGCAAACACTGCAACAGCTGGGAAAGGACCCCTCCCTCTTGTTCCTCCAATGTTACACTGACAAAACACACACACACGTGCACACTCACGTATTCACACACACTCCTCCCTTTCCATCTTTCCTGATGCGAGGCTTTAAGCTAAGCCCATGTCAGCGCATGCAGAGGGGGGACAGCTGGGAAGATGACCATGCAATTCAGCAGCATACAGCCAGTCTGCCTCTCTCTCTCTCTCTCTCTCTGACCTTCCTCAGTTTCTCACATTGATTCCCCTGCGGTCCTTTTTCAGGTTCTCGGTTTCAATGCAAATCTTCAAGCTCTTTTCCTCAGGCCTCTGTCTCTCTCACCGGTTCTTTTTCAAACTGTCCTTTATCTGCGTTAAAGGGGTGAAGCTTTAGTGTTGGTGTGCATTGACTGCTAGCGGTATGTGGCACATGCCCAGGCCATGTGACTAAGGGCTTTGGCCATGTGAGAACTTCTGCTTTGGCCTGGCAGCGGAGAGGAGAGTCACAGTGCAAGAGGATAAACAATAACACACATAGACACTCACACACACCAAGCGCAATGCAACAAGACAGGAGTACAATGACACTTTTGTTCTTGCACTGAATAGGCTATCCACGTCACGAGTCATGCACAGAGCAACAAAGCTCTGCGCAAGACAAAATCTTTAAATTGATATGCTTTGTATGAGTCCACCATATATTGTATTTACTGGAATGCACAGGTCATGATAGATTCATTTGGTTTTACTGTTGGTTATCTTTCAGCTCATGAATCATTGAAAATATGTCTTTCCAAAAAATCTCTTGCTGTGACTGAATATCCTCAAAGCCTCATTTGCATTTGTGTCAAATTAAATGTACTGTAGCATCTCCAAGTTTACAGATCCCTTGAACACTATCAGATTCTCTGCACTCAAATGATAGAGCAAATCAGATAATTCGATCAGAAAATGATAGACAGCATTTATGGGACTTGTCTTGTGGCCATAAAAAATCAATTTAGAACTTGGATGGGTCAGCGTAGAATTTATTGAGCACCGATTCGCTTGAGAGCATGCAACCTTTTTTAAACTAATGTAATGAAACAATTTGTTATCTAAATGTTGGCTTCCCATTGGTTGGTTCATTATGAAACTAACATTCCTTTCCAAAATAAATACTTAATTGTTTACTTGTATGCAATACAAATAAATAGCTAATTATATCAAAGCTACCTGGAGCACTTCACTGTCCCTGTTGAATCCGAGCACTCATTTCCTCTAGTCTAGATGGTCTAATCAATGGAGACGGGCCATTTCTCTATTCTTTACACCTGAGTGGGTTTCCCAGACCCCAGGCTCAAAGCTAACACAGCAGTATTGTACATCTAAGTTCACGTTAAGCCAGGGCAGAGTATTAAACCTTGCAGAGAGCGTATGTTGAGTCAAAGTTAGATGAGACATCATGTTGAAAAAGCGATAATCCATCTGTCTGTGTGAATGTTTTATGGAAGTAAAAAAGGAAAGTGAGAGATGTGTTGTACTGTTTCAGCCTGCCTCCGAAAGTGCTGATATTGTCTAATTTCATTCAAGAGGAAAGCAATGATTTCTGTGAGTGTTAGCCACACACCTAAGCCCGAGGCTCCCAAACTGGCTTGCATTCCCATGGTTTTCCTGTCTTGCTTCGACTAGAGTGTGCTTGTGGCCTCCTTTTACTTTTAGTAAGAAGTAACTGCGAGAAACTTGAGTTTGAATACATGCACACTCGGCACATTTTGGGTTGAAAGGTAACATGCACATGATACTGATATGATATATGTTTTTTTTTAAAACATGAAATATGGCAGCATTTTCTGAACTCAGATTTGCCGTTTTATCAATCAAAAGTCATTATAGTTTTTTTTAACATTATAATGTTTATTATTTTTCATTCATTGATGCACATAGTTTTCTTGGCTGACTACTAAATGCAGACTAAAGGAGCATAAGCCAGACAGCGTGTGCTGTATTATCAGGGTTGAGTGCGCGAACACAACAGAAATAGCTCAACGGAAGCACTGCTGTCTGCTTGCTTTAGTCTACAGATTACACCTGCAGGAGCACTCGTGTGGTGTGAGAACTGATTACACACGCGCTAATGGACTGCATATAGTGCAGAATTATGGCACATGTATGGCCATGTAGATTTATGACTGCAAACAAAAAAACAACAATTGCAAATCAAGATCCTATAAACCTGGACTTCAAACTCAGATTTGAGTCTATGGCCCAAGAAATGTCTACTATTTTGCATGAGTGTTTGTGCATAATCTATTGTGTTTAAGTGGTTGGCTTGGTCAAAGGTCTTGAATTGATCTTGTCAAGAACTGGTTTTGCCAAGAACCTGGCAAGGTCTGGGCTGGGATATTTAATAATGAAAGGGTGGGAATTCTGCATGCACAAAATTAAAATAAATAGTAAGTAAGCACAAACAATTAGCTTGCGTATTTCTGAACCTTTGACCCTCAGATCCGAGAACAATGGGATTTCAGCTGCTGTCAGCTTTATCTCTAAACCACCTTCATTATTCATCAGACTTTCGTAATCACTTATTCATGGCCCACATAGATCCTGGGAGCTTTAATTTCTCTCTCTGAAAGGCCTTTGATTTATAACGTGTGTCCTTACCTCTGTTTGTTTTACTTAAAGAAAACTATGTTTCGCTGTGTCAGGATGTTTGTTTTCATACACTCCTTATTCATGTGGGATCTTATGTTGAGATCTTCTGTAAATAGTAGAGTGCAGATGACAAACGTCAAATCCTCTTTCATAAAAATATTGTCACAACAACACTAGAATATATGAATATAACAAATAACAAACTAGGAGTAGGGAATTTAAGATAATTAAGGAAAATTTATAGGAAAATGTTGAGTTGATAACATATTTACCCTTAACCGCATACCTCGGGTCTTCATTGTCCCGAGACATAATTCACTAACCCTCCTGTCACGTTGGTTTGGGTTTTGGTTTGTTCATGTTTCATATCTTTTATTTTGTAATTTAGCCTAGTCATGATTTCCTGGTTTGTCATGTGATTCCTTTCCCTCATGTGATCTTGTCACGTGCTTCCCTAGTTTCATGTGTCATGTTCTGATTGGTTCCCTTGTCTATGTGTCATGTTCTCATTAGTTCCTTGTTGATTATTCACAGGTATATATTGTTCAGTAATTAGTCTTAGTGCATTAACAGCCCTCATGTTTTGTAATGTTAAATTCATGTTTATTTTCACTAGTGATGGGAAGTTTGGATCATTTAATTTAGTAGCTCAAACAGTACAGTGTAGGTGCTTGCAATGCCAAGGTCATGGGTTCGATTCCCATGGAAAGCCAGAACTGATAAAAATGTAAATGTGTACCTTGAAATGCAATGTTAGTCACTTTGGATAAAAGCGTCTTCCATTATGCATGAAAGTAAATGTAGAATGAACCTAGCACTTCGCCTCCATCAAGGTAACCATCCTATGTCTTAAGCTTTGCTATGTGCCTGGCCACGTCATGGCCACTACAGCATAATTTCCCAACTTAATTTTTGGGGGGGTATAATACTCCTGGCCACAGAGGCTGGTCCTATGCTGACTGTGGCCAACATGCCAATGTGGTCCCTGCCACTGCCGTCTGCGCTGCCTGTAATGGAAGTCGCCATCTGGTGTGTGTGGGCCACATGCACTCTTCCCGAGGTGGTGGCGAAAGCTACAGCTCCTCCTGAGGCAGCAGCGATGGCTGATAAACTCTGCCGCCCTATTCCACCACTGCACCACGGCCCAAGTCTGCCATTACCCCATGACCCGCCACTGCTCAAACGTTCATGCCTGCCACTGCTCTACTGTACATGCCCGCCACTTCTCCACCGCCCAGGCCCGCCACTGCTCCACTGTCCAGACCTGCAACTGCTCCCTCGTCCAGGCCTGCTACTGCTCCACCTTCCAGGCCCACCACTGCTCCACCTTCCAGGCCCACCACTGCTCCATTGTCCAGGCCCACCACTGCTCTACTGTCCAGACCTGCAACTACTCCACCGTTCAGGCCTGCCACTGCTACACCTTCCAGGCCCGCCACTGCTCTACTGTCCAGACCTGCAACTACTCCACCGTCCAGGCCTGCAACTACTCCACCGCCCAGACCTGCAACTACTCCACCGTTCAGGCCTGCCGCTGCTCCACCTTCCAGGCCCGCCACTGCTCTACAGTCCAGACCTGCAACTACTCCACCGTCCAGGCCTGCAACTACTCCACCGTCCAGGCTTGCCAGGTCCTATGCTGACTGTGGCCAACATGCCAATGTGGTCCCTGCCACTGCCGTCTGCGCTGCCTGTAATGGAAGTCGCCATCTGGTGTGTGTGGGCCACATGCACTCTTCCCGAGGTGGTGGCGAAAGCTACAGCTCCTCCTGAGGCAGCAGCGACCGCTGATAAACTCTGCCGCCCTATTCCACCACTGCACCACGGCCCAAGTCTGCCATTACCCCATGACCCGCCACTGCTCAAACGTTCATGCCTGCCACTGCTCTACTGTACATGCCCGCCACTTCTCCACCGTCCAGACCTGCAACTGCTCCCTCGTCCAGGCCCGCCACTACTCCATCGTCCAGGCCTGCTACTGCTCCACTGTCCAGGCTTGCTACTGCTCCACCTTCCAGGCCCACCACT
The DNA here is from genome assembly GCF_988280905.1 of Pimephales promelas. NCBI lineage: Eukaryota > Metazoa > Chordata > Actinopteri > Cypriniformes > Leuciscidae > Pimephales > Pimephales promelas. The sequence goes on from NC_142777.1 coordinate 16,910,605, forward strand.
GCTCCACCTTCCAGGTCCGCCACTGCTCCATTGTCCAGGCCCACCACTGCTCTACTGTCCAGACCTGCAACTACTCCACCGTCCAGGCCTGCAACTACTCCACCGTCCAGACCTGCAACTACTCCACCGTTCAGGCCTGCCGCTGCTCCACCTTCCAGGCCCGCCACTGCTCCACTGTCCAGACCTGCAACTACTCCACCGTTCAGGCCTGCCACTGCTCTACTGTCCAGACCTGCAACTACTCCACCTTCCAGGCCCACCACTGCTCTACTGTCCAGACCTGCAACTACTCCACCGTTCAGGCCTGCCACTGCTCCACCTTCCAGGCCTGCAACTACTCCACCGTCCAGACCTGCAACTACTCCACCGTTCAGGCCTGCCACTGCTCCACCTTCCAGGCCTGCAACTACTCCACCGTCCAGGCCTGCAACTACTCCACCGTCCAGGCCTGCAACTACTCCACCGTCCAGGCCTGCAACTACTCCACCGTCCAGGCCTGCAACTACTCCACCGTCCAGACCTGCAACTACTCCACCGTTCAGGCCTGCAACTACTCCACCGTTCAGGCCTGCAACTACTCCACCGTCCAGGCCTGCAACTACTCCACCGTTCAGGCCTGCCACTGCTCCACCGTCCAGGCCTGCAACTACTCCACCGTTCAGGCCTGCAACTACTCCACCGTCCAGGCCTGCAACTACTCCACCGTTCAGGCCTGCCACTGCTCCACCGTTCAGGCCTGCAACTACTCCACCGTTCAGGCCTGCCACTGCTCCACCTTCCAGGCCTGCAATTACTCCACCATTCAGGCCCGCCACTGCTCTACTGTCCAGAACTGCAACTACTCCACCGTCCAGGCCTGCTACTGCTCCACTGTCCAGGCTTGCTACTGCTTCACCGTCCAGGCCCACCACTGCTCTATGATCCTGTTTCAGTTCCCCTTCACAGGCCTGACCCTGCAGGTGTGTAACAGTCTAAGCATTTATTTTTTCCTGCACAGCAATAATTGAATCTTTGATGACTAAATAAGTGCAATTCACCTTTATTTCACAAGGTGGCAATGTCTGAAATACAATGATGAAGTGACGTCTCACTCAGTGCCACAGCAGACAGAAAACAAAACAATAGGAAGTATCATCAGCTAAAATTGAATCGGTTCAGCGATTTACTGCAGAGCAAGAACTGAACACGATCAAGTATTGTCACTGCTGTCACTTGATGGTGGACCTGGTGAAGAAGCTGCCAGCAATCAAAATATTGATGAAAACTGATGCTGAATGTACTGGAAAATGAGTTCTGACAAGGACAGTGATGATGGTATAAACCATCTGCTCAAACTGATCCCTTGGACGATACAAAACGTTAACAAAATATGGTATCTAATATCAGGAGAGTTTTGTATTATAGAGTAGTATACCCTAACCCTTATTCTATTTACCCGGACCCCTTATTCTACTAACCTTAACCTAACAGTCTTCTACAGTCAACTAATTCTCCAATGAGAGGCATGAAGTTGTAAGGTTATAGTTGTATACTGTGTAATATGGACTTTTAATATAAAGTATAACCATTTTTTTTTTTCAAATAAAAGACAAAGAGAAAAAAAAATAGAAACTTGTATGGCAAGATGTACAGTTTGCTTGGAAACCCTGGCATGTTTATTTTTGTTAACCTGGTCTGCTATCTTCAAGCTCAGTCACATACACATGTAGAATAATGAATTATATTGTATTTAGAATGACACAGATGTTTAACCTGAAGCATAAATGAAGATATATTTTGAGCAAATCAGGGCAACCATAAGCTTCTCTTGCAGGGAACATCTGTACTCTAAAATAGTAGGCTATCCCCTGTGAATAGCTTTACACAGACGTACACTAGGGAGAGCTGTGCTTTGGAAAGCATGTTTTATTTCACAACTTCTGAAAGCACAGTTACTCTGGAGAAATGGACTTAACAGTTTAAGATGGACCAGTATCACTTCATTTATTTGGGTAGAAAACGCTCAAATAATAAAACAGTTAATACCCATGTCTCTCTAAAACACATCAACTAGGAATATACCTGAATTTATCGTTTTCAGACAAATCACAACCACATTTCATTTTAAAATGTATACAATCTCACAACCTGTATCAGAACTGTGAATCTGTCATGCCTGATGGGACTGTGGCTGCCATAGCAACAGTGTCCAATCGTATCAGGAATAGCGACTGGAGACCAAGACTGATAACCAACCATGCAGCACACAAGCCCTCCCTGCAGCCTCAGCATCTGTCACTTTCCTGTTCACCTTACACTGCTAAGAAATACTCTTGTACAAATAGCCGCTAATGAATAGTGCTCGACTCATGGAAACAACATCAACATTTATTTCCATCAAGAGGTGCTTCAGTTTTTGGTCGAGATCTTGTATTGACAATGCAAGAGTCCAGCACTCTGTAAAGTCTCCTCCAGCACATCCCAAATACATTAACTGAATTAGAGGTGCCAATTCATGAAAATGTGAAAATGATTCTTCATGCTTTCTCTAATTATTAAAAAAATGCCATTATGTTATACGAAAAAGTTAATAATTGTATTTTATTAAGAAAATATTTTGGTTTGACTTTTTTTTTTTTATTATTATTAGATCAGATAGCATTTTAAGCTGTTACATGGTGATGTTATAATGTGCCCCTCACGTGTTACAATGTACCCCACCTATGGGGCATGTTGTCACTTTTCACTTCCATTCTTTCAGGGTAAATCAAGAAAAGTGTATACAGATACACTGTATTAATAAAACAAAACCACATAATTGTTCTAGACATGTGGGAAATTAATGTGGGGAAAAAAATACTCTAAAGCCTAAGTAGACAAATTGACAAAGTCAAAAAGTGTTACATAGTGCCTCGCTCTCTAAGGCTATTAATGTTATAGGCTATATGATATAATATATATTAAATAATAACATTACAATATTTTTTTTCATAAAAGTAATATAAAATATGTCTTAAAAGAGGCTCACAGATTTAATAAATGTTTTGATGTAAATGTAAATTCATGATCAGGCTACGACATGAAACAATGCGTCATATCTGAATCACTGTTAAAACTGCAACACAAAAGGCTTTTTCACACTGTAGGCTATTGTGAGTAATGATGTTCAATATAGCATGTCTAATATATGCAGCTCATTTACATTCTCTCTCTCTGACACTTGTTTAGAGATAATATCAGGGGAAGTTAGCCTTAGTAACTGTAAAAAAAAAAAAAAGAAAAAAAAAAGAAAAAGAAAAAAACTCTTGCAGGTCGTGGGAAATGGCGAAAAAATGTGTACTGAAGTTAAATTGCACACTGTTGCTAATTTTTCTGAGCAGAATATCAGCAGGAAAGCACTTATGTAGAGTCTTGAAGGCTGAAGGCTATTATCATTAATACTTAAAACTCGAACGATTCAGCAGCTGCACAAAAATACAATGCTTTCCCGACTGAGATTATTTTAGGTAGGCCCTAGCCTAATTTAAGAGATAGCTCAGCTGGTATAAAAGACACTGCATAATCTATGAAACACAATTGTGCCTAAACACACAATCAATGAACTATCATTTCATAATAAACCCGAAGCTCAAAAGGCTTAGATTACTAACATAACATACCATACGCCATTTCCTGAGATCTGTCCGATTCTATTGAATTTCCAATAGCACACTACCATACTACATTTACGATTTGAAGTAAGACAGCATCCTCTAGTGGTACACAATATTATTACATTGTGGGATTTTGACAGTCTTTATAAAAAAAATAATAAAAAACTATGAAAGTCATTTGAATCATCATTTAGTCCTTTTAAAAATATTGTTGGGGCAACTCAAAATGGAAATAGTTGGCTAATAAAAGCATCAAATTTTGTGATATATGCAGAATGCCTGAAGTAAACTGTTTTATCCAAGGGTATGGATTTGTACCAAGTAAATGTACTATGATTTGTTTCAAAGGTTTTGCAAAGTGAGTTTGCAATAAAAGCTCAAATTATGATGAAGATTCATTTAATAATAATAATAATAAAAATTTATGTTTGTAGTGTAGCTTCACTCTAAAAAATGCTGGGTTGATTTAACCCAATTTTGGGTAAAATATGGACAAACCCAGCCATTGGGTTACATTTTTAAATTCAATTTTTTAACCCAATGGCTGGGTATGTCCATATTTTACCCAAAATTGGGTTAAAACAACCCAGCATTTTTTAGAGTGTTCAAGCATACTCCACAATATATATATTTGTTTGACTAAAATAAATTGACAGGAAATAAGCTTTTTTATTGCTCTTCTAAAATAATCTTGCTAATTAAGAAGCTTTTTTTTAAGAAGTTTTTTTAAGAAGTTTATTTTAAAGTATACTTTATAGTAAGTAGTAATAATGTACTTGTAATAGTATACGTAAGTGCACTTCAATACTATTTGAGACTAAATTATCCCACTTTTTTTGTCAAAGTCTACGTCTAGAGCAGATTCAAAACAGACGGAGTAGATCGAGCTCAACTCCCCCAAAGTTTCCCAGTCCTATCCATAGACAGTAAAACAAATGAACAGAGAGCGAACCCATTGATTTAAAGAAGACAGCAAGAAGACTGAAGACTGATTGTACTTCCTGTCTGATGTCTGAACGACTGTGCAGGCCCAAACTGAGCGTGACGACAGTCTGACAGTTAAAAATCTTCTAGTAGCTGTGCCAAACAAATCTGAATCACCTAACTCCTCAAAAACATTGAAATATTTCGTCCCGTTGCCTTTATGGACTCTCTATTTATGGGTTTACACCATGGTTTCCACCTTGACTTTATGCCTCCATGTCCCCGATTGCCTCACAGACAGTAAAAGATTGCCAACGAGCTTCTCCTCCTGTCTATACGGTAATGCATCTATTGTGCAACAGAGAATCGCGTGGTTATGACGCAATCTTTAGCCTATTTTTACAAAAACGGCTACGGGGCAGTAACGTAAGATACAAAGTAATGGAGCATTTTATACATTGTTGTGTTTCTTTAGAAATAAATAATGGACAAATGAAGTCTTTGGACGCCTCAGATGTAAAGTTATTCGCTGTCGAAGTGACACCAAAATGAATGGGAGTCAATGGGATGCTAACAGCAGGTGAAGTTCTGCTACAATGGCAGCCCCCGCAAGGGTTCAACTTCCGGCTGATGGATTACCTCCTTGGTCCAATCCCTATCCGCAGTCTTTTTGGTGTAGACGATTCAGGGCTGAGCATGCGCATTCTTTTATGTACGAATGGCTCGGGCGGAGGCCGTGGCTGGGAGCTTCGAGCAGACGGCTGTTTTGGGCGACCTGTTGCGAAGCTAGAGTGCTTTGGTAAGAAGTGCTTCATAGCCTGTTACGTCTTCTGAACCTCAGCGAATCTATCTGCGAAATCTTTGACGTATGATTCAAAGAGGCCAGCTGGAGAGATGGGCGTTATAGCGCCCCCATTTTAGTGTTCGGCATCTCAGATAACGTCAGCCGTAGGTGTCTCTCAGCAACGGTGAGAGAAGCCATATTCCACCGAATGGCCTGTGCAGTGGATTTCGCGGCACGAAGAGCCAGGTCCGTAGCACTCCTCATATCGAGCACGCTGATAGCTTCCGGTCCTTCCTCATCCAGTTTTCGGAGAAAGTCGGCTTGGAAGATCTGCAGTACGGCCATCGAGTGTAATGTTGATATGTAATGCCCAGCGGCAGTGTAAGTGTGTAGTGTGGCAAGCTTTAGAAAGTAGCACCGTCCAAAAGGTTAGAAGGTTAGCTCACTGTCCAGCAGAGGGCGGGCAAAGATGGGCCGCTACAGCTTCTTCTACTGGAGGAAGAGAGTGGTATCTTCTGTCTTTATCACCGTCCACCTCTGAGAATGCTGCTGGGACAGAGGATCACACTCTGGCTGGGAAGGGGGCGTTCCAAGACTTCACGACTTCTTCGTGAAGCTCAGAAGGAAAAGGCCCCTAGAAGGCAGTGAAACGCGGTCCCTTTGCAGGAAACATCCAGAGTCCGTTGTGCGCGGGCCCTGCCCACTCAAGGCTGAGACTCGCCACGGTCAGCTCGGATTCGATACCGCCCCGTTTTCCTGACGACTCAACGGCAGAGAGGGGGGGAGGTCCACAGAGCTCGCCCAATTCTCACTGTCCGACGCCAGGATAGAGCAGCTGGCCTCCTCTACAGATGCAGCTATCTCGTCGTCACTAATGGAGGAAGCGACGGCGGACGGTGGCTGCTGTCCGTCGGTGAGCAACTCGTGTGAAGCTGGCGAGCGAACCGGCGAGCTTTCACAGGCTGGAGAAGGCGAGGGGACCGGCGCAGCACTATAGCGGATGGAAGTGTCCTCAGAGTCACCATGGGCAATAGCTCACAATGATGGCAGCAATGATGAAATTGTGGTCCCCGTCGCTGAGTGTGGCTCAGGATGAGCCACAGGAACGAGGGATCTTTAAAAAGACACACACTCGGCAGAGTAAAAGGATATAACCACCGATCGTGACTCTCCTGTTCAAACTCTTTCTTAAAAATGAACGAATCTTTTCCTGAGTCGTTTGGTTTATTCAACGAACGAAAGGAACAAATTGACTCAGAAAAAGATTTGTTCATTTTGATGAACGAGTTCGAACAGGAGAGTCACGAACGTGCATCGCAGTACAGACCATTTGAGCTTATAAAACTTCAACTTTGTTATTTTTTTTTTTTAAATGAGCGATCGTTTCGCTTGATACGACCCTTATTCATCGTCTGGAATCATTTAAAGCCCTTTGAACAGTTTGCAGTTTGCACTGAAAGTGTCTTTTGGACCTTGAAACGTTTGGTTCCCACTGAAGTCCATTATATGGAGAAAAATGCTGGAATGTTTTCATCAAAAACCTTAATTTCTTTTCGACTGAAGAAAAAATGACATAACAGAAAAAAAAATATTTTAGTCATGTTGTTTGTTTATCAAAAGATGAACAAAAAATGAGAGGCAGTGGCTCAGTGCTTCATGTAGATTGTCTACAAACCGGAAGGCTGGTGGTTCAATCCCCGGTTCTGACCAAGTGTCGAGGTGTCCATGAGCAAGACACCTGACCCCAGCTGCTCCCGACGAGTTGGGTGGCGCCTTGCATGGCTAACACCGCTGTCAGTGTGTGAATGAGTGTGTGAATGAATGGGTGAATGTGAGGCAAAATGTAAAGTGCTTTGGTGGCCATTGGGTCTGTGCAAGCGCTATATAAATGCAGTCCATTTATCTCAGTAGTGTCACTAAAACCACACTATGATCGTTTTAGTGTGTGTTCTGTTATACAAGCCAGTATGAAGACAGTTGGAAAAATGAGTTGGCACAGTGTAAGTTTTATGAATTGCCAGTAAACCATGCAGTAAACCACTCCTGTGCAGACTGATTGATTGTATGTGTGTTTGTGTATGTGTGGTTTTGTGCCATCGTCTGCTCAAGCTGGAGCAACTGTGTGTGAACGTAGAGGATCGTGTTGCCGTTTATGTCATATCCAATAAATGTGGGTTTGCACAATAATGACCTCATCATCTTCTGTTTGCAGTTCCCAATGCCACAAAGACCACGCAGGAGGCGTACAATGGCAAAGTCCACCTGACCTATCCGACAGTAATTGCCCCCGTTATAATGTACTGCTGTAGACCTAGTCCAGACAGGCCATTTACCATGCTTTACTTGTTTCCATGCAATTTGAGTTAACCAAGAAATGAGGTAACGGCATTGCTAATGGGGGTAAATGATGAGCATTGTAAGTAGGCTTGTCTAGAAGGTCTGATTACCACATTTGACTATAGATTATTCATAAGGAGACAAAAGAAGGCTTGGAGAGAGCACTGGACTTTGAGCACGTCTCTGTTTTGGGTCCCGAACTGCCCTGCAGTGCCACACAGGGCATTGTTAACCACAACCCACTCTGTGTGTGTGGACGTTAAGTCCTTGGCACTTTTATTTGAGTTCCTGTCCAAAGTTCTAGTGCTGTGGGTGACGCCAGCCTCTCCTCGGTCACACGGGTGTTCATGAGTTGCTCATTTACCCTCTTTGTGAAAAATTATACTGGACTGATAACATCAAGACTTGACTTGGTGGGGTTTAGCCTGCATTATAAACTTATTCTCGAGTAGTTGGACAAAAAATTTGTTAAAATAGCAGTAAACATGAAAAATCATGAAAAAATGGTAGATACCTCAGTTTGTTTTCATGCCAAAAGTTCAAAAGATAGAATCCATTCAATTATTTTGGAAAAAAAAAGGTCTGAAAAGTTTGAAATATCAAGAAAAAAATAGTAAATTCACCATTTGTGACGTGGCAGCTAGCTATAACTTACATGCGTGTTCTTTGTATGTGTTTCTTAGAGGTTCAATTCATATCAAAATCTGCCAAACTTCCCATGCTACTTCTGAATAGGATCTCTACTTCAGAAAATAATGGTTCATATCACTCAAAACACGAATGGAAATGCAGGCGCCCTTATATGGGCAGTAATGGAGTCTGATTGTGCCCTAGTGAAAAAGTTTGGTACTGCGCTCAAACAAAATCTTACTGAAAGCTCATTTTTTGAGATATCAACCTAAAATTTGAAACACAACTTGTTCAGATTTTTGGCTTTGATCTTTCTGACATTTTAGAGTAGCCCAGGTTTTGAAAATATATATTTTATGTAAAATATGAATAATTAATATTTTTACATTGTACATTTCCATAAACTCAAACTTCTATAACTTTTTTTCTGTTTCACTTTCTTAATTTATTTCACTTCTACAAAAATCTGCCAAATGTCTTCTTTAAAACAAGACCAATCATATGTCTATATTCCAAAGCATTCTTGAATTACAACCATTTAAGTTCGAAATGTGCATTTTCATGTCTATTCAAAAAAGGGGGGGTGACAGTTAACAGGTTAATGTATCAACTCAAGAAATACTTTTGCTTTAACTGTTTAATATACATTATTCAGATGAATTCCATTGTTTGGGGGCATCTCCTGCTTCTCACAAAATGTGTTTTGATTTTGGAGAATGAAATAATTCATTTTCATTTTAATATATATATATATATATATATATATTGAACACAAAGCTAGATAGATAGATAGACAGATGACAGACACGAACTCTGACCTGCCCTTTGCCTATTCTCATCTGACTTTTTATGTCACGCAATTCTGACTTTATAAGAAAAAGTCAAAAAGAGTTACAAGAATTGGGAGAAAAAAGTCAGAATTGCGAGATATCAACCTGAAATTGTGAGAAAAGAGACTTTGTGAGACTTTATATCATGCAATTGTGAGTTTATATCTCGCAATTTTGAATTTATATCATGCAATTACAAGTTTATATCAAGCAATTCTGATCTTTTCTAGCAATTATTTTTTCTTACCAATTAAGAGTTTATATTATGCAATTCTGACTTTATGACTCACAACTGCGAGTTAGTATTGTCTATTTTGATTATTGATACATAAAAGACCAAAACAAACTCAAGGTGGTGATGACGTCAGTAACCCGCGACCACATGCAGAATCATTCTTTAACTGTAAAAATGAAACATTTCTTTAACTTAATGAAATCCTCAAAAACATGCAGTTTAGTCAAATAAGTTTTCCAAATATCTCCTCTCTAAAAAATGATTCACTGCAGACCCAGAGCCCTTGTGGACACACAACCTGTGCCCATGCACCGCAGACCTGGTGCCAGAGCTGATAACCACAGCTTGCTTCCTTCAGCTCTGTCCGCCTCTACCTTCTGCCTTCCCTTGGTTCTAGGTCTCACCAACTCTGCCCCAGTCCACACGCACCCTGGCTCCAGCTCTGCTGCCTGTCAAAGAAACATTCCTGTCCCAAAATGTAGTCCTTACCCAATCCCTACCCCTATAACCTAACCCTTCCCATAACTTTTCCCTAAAATCAGAGGGTAATGAAAGGTGAATAACACTGATGTTTAAGTATCTCACCCTGGTTCTAAGCTTAAACTTGACACAAACTGTAAACTTGTCCCTCAAATCTGATTGGTTGATTAGAAAGTTGATCCAGGATCAACAAAGATGTTGATCCAGGAACATGTGATACTTGGTGAAATCAGGTTCACAAAATGTAGTAATGACCTTAAGAAATTAAACGAGGTAATGGCTCTAAGTATACACTTGGTAAATTATTCCAATCTGAAGGAGCTTTAAATTTGAATGGCCGACGACCTTCTTTATTCATTTTAGGAACGGGAAAATATAATTGATCGGTGTGCGTTAAATTATGTGAAGAGCAAAATGGAATTAGATATTGTTTTAGATACAAAGGATAATTTAAAGTAATGATATTTAAAAATAAACTGAAACCAGTGAAAATGCCTTCTTGACATTAAAGATGGCCAATTTAATAATTCAAACATTTGGCAATGGTGCATTTTATTTGGACACCTAAGTACAAATCTACTTATTATAAACAACATTAAGAGGATGAAGATTTGTTACGGAGTTGTTTTGGTAAATAGTCAAGGATTGGAAGTATTGACTGGGTAATAATTATTTTTCTAACCTGACGGGTAAAGCAATTAATAGAGAAATAAAGTATTAAGTCAATATGATATTTTCTTAATAACCAAGTCAATATGTGACCTAAATGACAATTGAGAATCAAGCAGAAGACCTAAATATTTAAACACATCAACTTTTAACACTGCGGTTCCATCTAAAAAATTAAATAAGTAGTCAGTTTGTGGCGAGATTTGTTTTGTGTTAAACAACATATAATAAGACTTCTTTTTATTTATCAAAAGTTTGTTATAGGAAAACCAATTTTGAACTACGTCAAAGTCAGACTGAATTGATCGCTGAATATAAGAAATATCTGAGCTAGAGAAGTAAATAACTGTATCATCCGCATATAACTGAATTTGACAATTAGAACCAACTTGAGGAAGATTATTTTATAAAAATAGAAATTATAGAATTAAATCATTTTAATTGGGTCTGCAGTGAATCATTTTTAGAGAGGAGATATTAATTAATTGCATCATGCATGTTTTGCACCTAAGCAATTTAAAGGTAATTGAAGTGACTGTGATTGAAGGAATTGTTATTTATGAATTTGTCAGGCAGTGGAACAGGCAACTGAAAAGGCAACAGAAGACAGACCTGGAGATGGGGAAGTGTGGCTGACATACACATAAATACACACTTACAAAAGATATATAGACCAAAAGTATAAAAAATAAATAAAATAAAGATATATAAACCAAAACTTACTGTTGTGTAATTCTGTTTTTTTCCGAATGTTTTGAAATGTTTTGTTTGATGTTTTGGCAACATATTTAACTTTCATGGCAATAAAGCCCCGGTAACACTTTACAATAAGGTTCATTAGTTAACATTAGTAAATGCATTAACTAACATGAACTAATGATGAGCAATGCATTAGTTACAGTGTTTATTAATCTTTGTTAATGTTAGTTAATATAAATACAGCTGTTCATTCTGCGTTCATGTTAGTTCACAGTCCATTAACTAATGTTAACTAATACAACCTTTGATTTTAATAACATATTAGTAAATGTTGGAATTAATATTAACTAAGATTAATAAATGCTGAAGAAGTATTGTTCACATATTGTACATGTTAACTAATGTAGTTAACTAATGTTAACTAATGAACCTTATTGTAAAGTGTTACCAAAGCCCCTTTGAATTTACAGCCCATTCTCACCCCCAAGGTGTCACTTAACTGACTCAGTTAGATGACGCCCTAGGATCGCGTGTACCCTACCCCCACCCCACACCTAAACCTAACCGCGTCCTCGAACAGACGCTTTCCTTTAGCGTCAGTTAGATGACGCCGTAGGATCGCGTCATGTAAGTGACGCTAAAGGGCGCCTAAAACGTCAAATATTGAAGCATGGTCAAAGGTGACGCCTTGGGGTGAGAATGCGTTGGAATTTAATTCAATTGGATTTCTCTTTATGTTTTATGAACACATAACATTTATTATGCCTGAATAACGTACATGGCTTATTCTGCAGACCAAGAACTAGTTCATAAACTTTGCAAGTCACAGTAAAATAAGTCCACTGCAGACCGACAGTAACAACATATACCATTCTTCACCTAGATTAAAAGGCTAACTTCTGTGACATTCAAAACCGTTTCTAATTTGAGCATCTTCTGGAACACAGCTTAAAATTGTTTAAAATTCAATTATAAGTCTTTACCTTGGCCATAACAAAAGATGCCATTTGTAAGAGACATCATATTTGTGACTGTATTTCAAAATATGAATTGCACCCTACTAGACATTGAGAATGTCTTGCATATGATTTATTTTATTATTTAAACACTTGATGGTATTCAAGATGCTGCAAAGGATCCTGTTACTGGGAATAGACTAAAAATGGACCAAAAAAAGAACATTCTAGATCCCTTAAAGGTTCTACAAAGTTCCTAATGTTAATAAATGTTACTTTAACATTCTAGGTTCTAGTTCCCCTAAATGTTCCTGTATTGTTATACTAAAGGTTCTGCAAATGTTCGGTAAACATGATGGAAAGACCTTGATAGGACAAAAAACATAATATTCTAAGTTGGTCCCTAAAAGTTCTGCAGGACGTTCTCAGAATGTTTTGGAAACATTGGATTTATGAATTAAATATGGTCTTCTAAACGTTCCCAGAACGTCCTGAATGTTCCCTGAAGGTCCTCCAAATAACGTCCCCAAACCCTTTACAGTAAATCTTGTCCTCTAAACATTCCCAGAACATCCTGAATGTTCCCTGAAGGTCAGACAGACAGACAGACAGACAGACAGACAGATAGATAGATAGATAGATACATTTAGACATATATTTTTCTTTAAGTGAGAAAACAGATTGTAATGTTGTGTGGTGACTGATTGTGCCAAAACAACCAGTATTAAGCATCCTAAATTCATTTGGCTAATAATAAACACTGAGGCTGACAGTAAGCAAGTGTGAGGTGAGTGTTGTGGAGTCACCTCAGTTTTGGGGTAGCACGTCCAGTACAGTAAAGTGTTGACCTCGCAGGGAGCCACAGGGGAGCTAGTGTCCCTGGATCCAGCACTTCTCCCTAATGCAGCCTGACAGCATGAGAGCAGGGCTTGTGCTCCCAGTGCCGAACTTTCTAATTGCCACTGCAACAGAAGGGGCAGCACAGAGTGCGTCTGTGTTCCCAGCAGGTCAGGCATGCTGGAGACGCTCTGTCGAAGACAGAACCATCACTCAGGTGGTGCAGGCCAGGCCTAGGCCGCATTCAACGGCCCCACATAGAGCACAGCATTCATCAACTCTTGGCTTCTGTGGAGGAGGAGTAAGAGGAGGAGACCCAATGTAACGCCTGTACGTCGAAAGCCAGAATGCACCAAACAGACTTTTGAGTGTACTGAGGTTGCAAGTGCAACCACAGTGTTCTTAATCATTGAAGAAAGTGCGTTTAACACTTTCTTCAGTGCTTAGATTGTGAGAGCAATAGGGCATCAGAGGCACGTGCCCTGTCAGATTGGACCAAGTGGATTTTTAAATACATCTTCCAAATCAAATGTTTAAATATTTGACAATTAAGCATGAGTATTGTATAGGTAAAAAGTGTTTATTTAATACTCTGTGGCAGAAATCACACGTTCACATTTCTAAATTTATAACTCAAGTCGAGTCCACAGATTTGCTCAATTTATCATTTGCTCAATTTGTCAATTTATCAGATTTGCTCAATTTACGTATTCTCTCCCTCGTGTCACAACAAATTCACTTTTTAACCTTTCAAATAAAGAAAATACAGAGATACTTGTGAACAAAAAGCATGGGAAAAAAAACTAAAATATAGACTGAAATTTCTACAAGGAATATAGAATCATAATTAATCAACTTGAAACAATTAGCTGTTAACATTTTAATTTGTGGTAAAGAATTTCGGTTTAAAGTTACTGTTTAATACTTATTTTAAAAGAAAATAATATGAACACTGTTGTGTAAGTACTACTAAAAAAAGTCTAAGCGCTGTTAAAAAATACATGGTAACACTTTATAATAACTGCACGCAATTAATCATTTGTTAAGCATGAGTAAACAGTTCATTCATCATTTATAAAGCATTAATAGACATTAATAAGCAGTTTATAAATACAGCTACAAATGCTAATCTATAATGCGTTTAATAATTGTATTTTCATACTTTGTTAATGATCAATTAATAATTTGTAAATTAAGTATAGCATTATTTACAAACCAGTTGTCAGTCATTCATAAGATCACTTAGAAAGTGTAAGTAAATGTAGTAAATGCAGGTAGTAATAAAGCATTTAGTGGTCAGTTAACTATGTTTGTAAGCTCATAAAGTGAGGACTATTCATGCCTTGTAAAGCATTTATAAAGGAGATTTAAAGGTGCATCAATCTTCTAAACAGTCAAATGTAACAAACACAACACCGTGATACAGAACATAGAAATATTTAACAGCCTTTAAATCTCCTTTATAAATGCTTTACAAGGCATGCCCTCGAACATAGTTAACTGACCACTACTAAATGCTTTATAACTACCCGAATTAACCCATAATTACAGCATAAATACATGTTAATAAAGCATTTATTAACACACTGAGTAACCATCACTATATGTCTGAATAATAAGATGTATGAATGTACATTTAAATAGTTTATTAATCATTTACTTACACGTTCTAAGTAATCTCATGAACCGCTGAAAACTTACATAACTGGTTTATAACAATGCAATTCTTCATTTAGAAACGATTAATTGATCATTAACAAAGGATGAAAATGCAATTATTAAACAAATTATATTAAACAAAGAAAGCATTTATAGCTGTATTTATAAACTGCTTATTAATGTCTATTAATGCTTTATTAATAATGAATTAACTGTTTACTCATGTTTAACTAATGATTATTTGCGTGTAGTTATTATAAAGTGTTATCAAATACAGTGGTAAGTGATAATATTGTCTCAGGGCAGAGAACAGAGACATATCCTTAGGCAAAAAAAAAAAAAAAAAACCTAATTATTCTCTGGTGAAAAAAAAAAAGTATTGTGAAGACTATTTTGATGTGCGTATACATTGTAACTTATATAAATTGACAAACTGGACTTCACTGAACTTGAAGAGGAAATATCATATGAAGAGTTCAGATGCAAAAGCCTCTAAATGCCATTTGAAATTTTGTTCATTAATGATGATTTTTTATCAAACTTGTATATTTAAGTTCAGTAATTTCACTTAAATGGCAATTAATAGGTAATTATCATTGCCATTTAAGTGAAATTAGTGAACTTAAATATACAAGTTTGATAAAAATCATCATTCTAGAAGAAAATTTCAAATGGCATTTAGAGGCTTTTGCATCTGAACTCTTCATATGTTAATCTTTATTTTAAAAGCTTCACGGGGTAAATTACCATTGTATATCTAGTTTATTGACTTATTGTACTAGTAATTATAATACTAGATCAACAGCCAAACTTTTACTTAAAATTCCAAATTTCCATACAGAGTTAGGTAGATCAGCCTTTTCTAATTATGCTCCTTATGTATGAAATGAACAACAGGCAGTGTTGGGAGTAACGCATTACAAAAGTAATACATTACAGTAACATATTTCTTTTTGCTGTAACGCAGTAGTGTAAGGCATTACTAATCAATTTTCAGTAATATTTTACTCGTTACATGTTCAGTGAGGCTTGTATTACAGTGTATTGTCTGCTTTTACTTCTTAAAGGCAACAGACTATGTGAAAGTTTTAAAGCAGTCTTTTAGTGCCAGTTCAGAGCGGTCGCGTCTGTAACATTGTTTTTTCCTCATAAATGCGAACACGAAAACTAAAATAAAATGAATATTTTAAGTTCTATGGAGACTGGAGAGCCAACCCTTCCTAATTCGATTTGCGCAGTGTAATTCACATAATTACAAAAAATGTATTTTGCCTCCTATTTTTTGTCACACATGAATGTGTGTCTTTTCCCTAATATTAAAAATAAAACATAGACTGATATTTGTCTAATGTCTTGAGTCCTTTAAGGAAGTAGCCTATATACGTTTCAATACATGTATTTTCTGAGAATTTTTATTTCACGTTGACTGCAAATGTCATGTCCATAATGCTGGACTTCCCCAATTTTAAATAATTTATCCTCAACTAGTTTTGTGGTGTAGGTCTACGTATTTTATAATGTTAACTTCAAATAATACTAATAGCCTAATTTAAAGATAAGGCAGCATTGGATATGGACGTAAGGAGAATAACGCTGGAGTTGGAAGAGGTGTGTCGCGATTCTGTAGGTTCGTGGATTTGAGTCGTGTGGCGAATCGCGATTTCGGTTTCATATTGCATATCGTTACAGCCCAAAAGTTAAGTTCTACTTAGTTATTTTGGCCAAAGTAACTCAAAAGTAATACATGAGTAATGTAACGCATTACAATTCTGAGACAGTAATATTGTAAGGTAATGAATTACTTTTAAATAACAGTAACAAGTAATACCTAATGTATTACAGTTTGGAAGTAACTTGCACAACACTGACAACAGGGTATATCAAATATGAAATGTCTACCATCTTTAGCTTCATTTAAAAGCCTTTTAAAGTCTGTTTTTATTGAACGGTGTAAATGTTTTAACAGTTGATTAGGATTAATTTTGCCTTTCAGATATGTGATATCTTGTTTTTTTTAATTATTATTATTTACGTTGTGTCTTATTACTTTGTATTCTTGTTTGTGCTAATCTTGACCAGGACTCCCTGGTAGAAGAGATATTGTATCTCAATGGGACCTTCCTGGTAAAATAAAATAAAAAACATAAAAATAAAATTAAATTTTAAGATATAAGGTACAAACTACTGTGATAGACTGGTCATCCCACATCCCTGTGACCCTAGGACAAGCGGTTTGGAGAATGAATGGACGGACCATAGAGGTATACTGAGGGTAATTTGTATACTATGTAAACATAGTTGTTTTGGGCCCCGTAGTTGGTGGTTTCCCCCCTGATTTGAGGCATTGGGTGGTCTGTAATTTTTGTTTTACTGTTAAAGTGGTTCACCACCTGAAAAAGATTGAGAACCACTGCACTTCACTGCAGAACACATCCATGTGTGTTTTTGTGTCATAGTGATCTTTATGTTCCAGGACAGAAGGGAACAGAGTGCGCTGGGCCCATGGCAAAAGGTGTCCTCCAAATCCTCCAAGTTATGAAATCCTCTGCTTCTGCCAGGGTGTAAAATCTCTCCCGTCGACAGACGGACAACGCATTCCTCTGGCCTGAGCTGCGTGCCACCCCAGTGTTTGGAGGAGAGGCATGCGTTTTTGCACATACATGCCTCATTTCTGTGAGTGGCCACTGAACACGTACACCTACTTAAGGGCCGTTTCGCTTCCAGAGGCAGAGCACAGACTTCACTGCTGCGAGTGGAGAATCAGGCTTGGCTATGTGAAATATGCCCAGCAGGGACAAGGATTGATTGCTGCAGGCTGAAGGGTGTTGGATCCTCACCTTTCTGCCATACGCAACATTCTCTACTGCCAAGTGAGTGAAATGCCAGCCTGACAGCGCTGATCCCGTACTGGCCTCAGAGTGACCAGTTGTTCATTCGCTAACTAGGTCATACACACTGACATAATGTTTAATTACACTGCCAAACTTAAATGATTTACATCACAGAGATAAAGTTCAGTAGAGATGGCAATAAGTAGAGAATTTCAAGAAAACGATCTGTTCAATTTTGATAAAGACAAAAAGAAAAGAAAAAAACATACAACGCAGCATGGAAAATGTCTTGCATTCAAAGTCATCTACAATTTGTCACAGGAACTTTTTTACCCCAGATCTGTCGCTGTCTGTGTTTCCATCGCGGGCTAAAGTACCATGAAGATTAGGCAAATTCATTTTGATTTGGTCAATGATTTGGTCGTCTAAAAGCTCAATAAAGCCTCGACTTTGAAAAAGTTTTTCCTCACGAGCAGGGACTTTCTGAGGGGGACATTTTTACCCTGAACCTCATTTAGACCTTAAAGAGCAAATTCAACAGGTTGAATTTATTTCTCAATTAATACTTTAAATTGTCTGCAGAGGTCTTTTAAAAACACGTAGAAATTATTAATGAAATCTCATTTGATGTAGAGATTTTGATGAAAATGCACTAGGCTCTCCTTGCCTTTCCCGCTAACAACGCGTCATACTGTATGACGTAGGCCGAGGCAAATAAAAGAGCTCGCGGTCCGCTTTCTCATTGTTGGGTGTTGTAGTTAGAGCAGTAGTGAGAGACAGAGAGTTTTAGAGAGGCCATAATGGTAAATTATTGTGTTTGTGCTGGTTGCATGAATTCCAGCCTGTCAGGACATCGTGTCCATAATTTTCCTTCTAGGAAAAACAAGGCTTTTCAGTCTTGGGTGCGTTTTGTGCAGGTGAAAAGAGCAGACTTCACTGTCGCGTCTGTTACCACCATAGATTACCACACACTCGGTCGTTTGTGGCGCACATTTAACTCGCTTTAAATGGTATCACTAATTGCAGTTGAAAAGCAAACCGAGCCAAACCAAGCCGAGTCATACCACGCAGTGTAAAAGCGAAGCGAGCCGAACCGTACCGAGCGCCGACCAAGCTGTGCCATGCAGTGGAAAAGCGACTAGACTGTTGTTATTGTAGCTTAGGTATTGTCATTGTTTATTTGTTGTTATGGCATGGTCATTAGTCAATGTAGATAGTGCTAACCAGCTTGCATGGACTGTATAATTACTGTCAGCGTACAATATGAGAAGACAAAACGTTGCTGGCTTAAATTAAGACAATCTAAATGGATGTTTAATCAAGAACAAGGTCGAACGTATGTTTGCTAAAGCAGATTTGTTACAAAACACCAAGGTACTATAGCCATACAGTAGATGAACTAGCCACGGTGCTAGCTAACTTACATTAACTCACCAAGTCACTTGCCCTATTCGCCACTGGTTTTCTTTACACCACAACTCTAACGTTACTTATCTCCTCTGCCTATTGTTCCTCCCCCGATCTCCCCCTGGCTTCTATCTCGCTTAGGAGGCTCATAATTATAGGCCCGTGGACCATCATAGGCATCTTCGTCAACATTGGAGAACTCAGTTTCTTCATTCGCATCCATTGTAAATTGAACTTGAACAGACTCCCTCGCCGATCGTCACTTCCGGTTAGTGCTTCATTGTTATTTTCTCACATTTTTTCTCAAAATATCGTTAATGGCTAAATATATATTACTCCAGTTCAGAAAATCTAGTTGTTTATCATCAACATACTTTATGCTATATAGACCATTTCACAAGATGTAAACAACACTGGTCCAGAAGCACTTCCTGTTTGAGTTTTTTAACACTACATAAAAGCTGGGATAAAATACAACCAACAGAACATGTAAAACTGAATCAAAAAGTTAAATAAACATCTTTAAGATGTTTTCTTTATTTCACATGTATTTCAACTTTTTGATTCAGTTTTACATGTTCTGTTAGTTGTATTTTATCCCAGCTTTTATGTAGTGTTAAAAAACTGAAACAGGAAGTGTTTCTGGAGCAGTGTTGTTTACATCTTGCAAAATGGTCTATAGGGGTGTCCAACTCCAACCTGCATGTTGCTCTTTAATCCCTGCGGTCAAAACACACCGAGTACCACCCCAAAGTCCATAGTTCCTAGGGGAAAGTTCCTGCGGTGGAAACACGGCTTAAGTTGTTCGATGTTTTCTAGTGCAATAATTGAACAAAGGCCTGACCCCAGCTAATAAATGTTTATGCTACACTCTAAAAATTGCCATTGGGTCACATTTTTTAATTACATTTTTAACCCAACGTTATTTGGGTTTGTCCATATTCAGTGTTGTGCAAGTTACTTCCAAACTGTAATACATTAGGTATTACTTGTTACTGTTATTTAAAAGTAATTCATTACCTTACAATATTACTGTCTCAGAATTGTAATGCGTTACATTACTCATGTATTACTTTTGAGTTACTTTCGCCAAAATAACTAAGTAGAACTTAACTTTTGGGCTGTAACGATATGCAATATGAAACCGAAATCGCGATTCGCCACACGACTCAAATCCACGAACCTACAGAATCGCGACACACCTCTTCCAACTCCAGCGTTATTCTCCTTACGTCCAGATCCAATGCTGCCTTATCTTTAAATTAGGCTATTAGTATTATTTGAAGTTAACATTATAAAATACGTAGACCTACACCACAAAACTAGTTGAGGATAAATTATTTAAAATTGGGGAAGTCCAGCATTATGGACATGACATTTGCAGTCAACGTGAAATAAAAATTCTCAGAAAATACATGTATTGAAACGTATATAGGCTACTTCCTTAAAGGACTCAAGACATTAGACAAATATCAGTCTATGTTTTATTTTTAATATTAGGGAAAAGACACACATTCATGTGTGACAAAAAATAGGAGGCAAAATACATTTTTTGTAATTCTGTGAATTACACTGCGCAAATCGAATTAGGAAGGGTTGGCTCTCCAGTCTCCATAGAACTTAAAATATTCATTTTATTTTAGTTTTCGTGTTCGCATTTATGAGGAAAAAACAATGTTACAGACGCGACCGCTCTGAACTGGCACTAAAAGACTGCTTTAAAACTTTCACATAGTCTGTTGCCTTTAAGAAGTAAAAGCAGACAATACACTGTAATACAAGCCTCACTGAACATGTAACGAGTAAAATATTACTGAAAATTGATTAGTAATGCCTTACACTACTGCGTTACAGCAAAAAGAAATATGTTACTGTAATGTATTACTTTTGTAATGCGTTACTCCCAACACTGTCCATATTTGACCCAAAGTTGGGTTAAAACAACCCAGCATTTTTAGAGTACAAACAATGCTGGTTTGTTTGAACCCAAATTTGGGTAAATTATGGACAAACCAAATGTTGGGTTAAAAAGGTAATTTCAAATGTAATTTTTTTAAGTGCATTTTTAACCCAACATTTGGGTTTGTCCATATTTGACCCAAATTTGAGTTGAAACGGTAACACTTTACAATAAGGTTCGTTAGTTAACATCAGTTAACTGCATTAGTTAATATGAACTAATAATGAATAGCACATATACAGCATTTGTTAATCTTTGTTAATGTTATTTTCAACATTTACTAATACTTGATTAAAATCTTGTTAACATTAGTTAATGCACTTTGAACTAACATGAACAAACAATGAACAGCTGTATTTTCATGAACTAACATTAACAAAGATGAACAAATGCCGTAACAAATGTATTGCTCATGGTTAGTGCATGTTAGTAAATACATTAACTAATGTTAACTAATGAACCTTATTGTAAAGTGTTACCGTTGAAACAAACCAGCATTTTTCATTTTTTCAGACATCTTTTTTTCACATTTAATTAAATATTTATATTTTTTACCTATTTTTAAATATATATATATATATATATATATATATATATATTAAATGGATTTATGTATATTTAATTTGGCGGTGGTGGGGGGGGGGGGGGGCAAAACATTTTTAATGCAATGCAATACAATGATGATTGAGAGATGAACAGATAAACGTTCATCAAAAGCCTCTTGTATCACATTTGATAGTAGCATTTTAACTTGCTTTTTCTAAATAATTATTGTAGAGACAGTCCGCTGAGAGGCTAAGTAGTGGGAATGAATCCATGACGCAATCCATTTCGATGCAAATAACACAGGAGGTTTTATTTAGAATGTTGAAAAGAAAATCAATATATTGAATGAAGACGGTAAGGTAGAAAACGAAAAATAATCAGCAATGAAATTAAATGAAACAGTACCGTCCCAACTACTCTCCCCCTTTCTTTTATGCCATGCACAGGAAAATTAAGAGGGAAATACACACCTATACCCAAGTGATGTGTCAAGTTACTTTAGTCCAGAAAGTATTCATCCTGAAATATTACTTACAATATAAACCTATTCTTACGTTTACTTTATAAAAATCAGTAAACATTTCACATAGAAAAGACATGTGCATACCACATTTTTACAATTATGCCAAAAGGCCATTTTACTTGCTAAAATGTATAAACTATGTAGTAGATTCTGTACAACAGGGTTTTCCAGCAAAGTTGTTGATAATTTACAGGCATATTAAATATAATTCAGTAGGATTTCTAGGATTATATAATATCATTTAAAACATGTTTTTAATATATTTCACACACAAAAAAACCTGTTTAAACATACAAAAAGTAAACAAAATTGCTAATGAATCTGCTAAGAAAAACTCGGATTTGCCATTGGAGCTAGAAGCGCAGTATTTGCTAAACTCTTGGGAGGTCTCTGCGGTGTGTGGTGTTCCAGCTGAGTGAGTTCTTATCCATGATTCTGTGATGCAGCAATTAAGAAGGTCAAAGGTCATGACCAAAGTGACAGAGAGGTCATTGTGTGTGAGGAGAAGGCGCTAATCAGTTCCTCTCTGCTCTGTATGTGAGATCATGGCGTTATATGTGAAAACACAGTTCACGGACAATAGGCTTAATTAGGGGACAACAGAGCAGAGAGCAGTATATGCACATACTCTCCGCTTAGGATTCGGCACAAAACCATTGTACGGAAGAGACTGGAAAAAACACAGCAAGCAAAAAGATGACAAAAGACAAATGAACAAGCAAAAATGAGGACCCTAAGACACAGTGTCCTAGTTGATAATGATGTGTAAAAACCTTGGGCTTGAGAATGGGGGGTTTGTGCAATGGCACAAAGCAAGCACATGGACCGGTGGAGGAAGTTGGAGAGGAGAGAGAGTGAGTTGTGGTAAACCTCACTGTTTGGTGTGAGAGAGCATGGGAAATGCGTGGGACCAAACACGGTCATGGTAAGTGGTTCTGGCCTGTCACTTTGGGGCTCATCCAAATCTGACACAGAATGGGAACCAAAGTCTAGCAGAGTACTTTCCGATCGACCTGAACAGCCACTCATCTACTCCGCTAGCCTAAAGCAAAGACAGGCCTTGACATTTATGGCTTTTCATCTCATAATTCATAGGCATTAATGTTTCCCAAAAATGTTTGAAATGGAGCATGGCTTCCTGTATCCCATCTGATTCCCACCCTCCGAGGTAACTCACACCACCCACCGCCGTAGACAATAAAATGTCTTCCCCTAGGCAGAGGAAGCACTCTGCTGTAATGATCGCTTACAGCTCAAGTCGAACCTTGACTGAGATCATTTTTAAGATTTAATGTTGAAGGTGGCAATGGCATGTTCGAAGTTCAGTCTAAAGAAATGCCAGAAGGAATGAACATTTCTGTTTTCTTTTTAAAAGGGACCAAGATGGGCGCTGACAGGTTTGACACACCTGGAAAAATGTATCTTGATTAAAATAAATGGTCCCTTTTGAACATTCTGTTGAATATAAGTAACTTTGCAACTACATGTCAACCAACTCTCATTAGAGTATTAGTAGACTGTCTTCTTAATATCTGCTAATTCTTTATTGTGATGCTCCTCCAAAAGATACTCTACTGACTATAAGTAACTTTGCACAACAACTTATTCTAACCTAATGAGTGTAAGTAGTAAGTATGTAGGTACAACGTTACTTATAGTCAACAGAATGTATTAAAGGGACCATCAAAATTAACTGAAACCGGTAACACTTTACAATATGGGTGCACTAATAAATTCACTAATTAATTCATGCTTAACTAATGCACAGATAATCATGAGTTAATGTATAACTAATGAAGAACTAAACCATTAATTAATGATTACTGCATCAGCAACTTATAAAGAGTCTATATGATTAATAGATTAAGTAATACATGAATTGCTATTAATTCAATGTGTCATTGTGTATTAATTCCTTAGTAACATATTTCATTAACTAATAGTGTAAATGAATGTGTTAATTACCACAATTAGTCAAAGCTATGCACTTCAACTTCCAGTTGTCTGCTTTAATTAATCATTAGCTAATGATTTGCAAAGGTATCATTATGTTATGACTTTACTTGTTGGGACACATCATTATTAACTAGTCATTTAGTAATTGTAGTAATTTTCAGATGAATTTGCACTAACAATGAAGTAATTAATCATGTATTAATGCATATTAGTGTACCTGTCATATTATCTGGAAGTTAAAATACAAGGCTTTGGCTCATTCTGGTAATTAACATATTAGTTAACACACTATTAGTTAAAAATGAGTTATTATGGTATGAA
The DNA here is from genome assembly GCF_988280905.1 of Pimephales promelas. Lineage (NCBI taxonomy): Eukaryota > Metazoa > Chordata > Actinopteri > Cypriniformes > Leuciscidae > Pimephales > Pimephales promelas. The sequence goes on from NC_142777.1 coordinate 16,934,821, forward strand.
TCCACAATTACATATTTAATTAATAACAATTAATGTATGAACTAATACATTAACCTTACAGACTCTTAATTAGCTCCTAATGTGGTAATCATTAATGAATAGAAATCATTAGTTACACGTCAATTCAGTATTATTAGCTTATTAGAGCACACGTATTGTAAAGTGTTACCGTGAAACCAAATTAATTCATTATAACTCAAACATTGATCCAGTGTAACGATAACACTAAATGCCTATGATATATTATTGTCAATGAATGATTTATACTATCCAGTCCACAGGACAATGAAAGCTTGTATGTGAATTAGACAAAGAGTGTGTGACTAGGGAAACGGTTTAAATGTAGCCACCAGGGGGCAAAATTATTTCACTTACAATTAACCACTACGTTTTGAGCCTTCTCAATCTATCCAGTGTCAATGTTCTGTCATTTGCAGTGTACTTTGCCTTTTGAACATACAAGGAAAATGCATTTTAAATGCCTTGACAGATGACCAAAAAGTTCTACCTAATAACAAGATGCATCCCAAAACATAACTGGTTGTACTAAAAGCTAGAGCTGACCACCAAAACCAAGCAAGGAATTTCCATCAAAAGAGTTTCTCTCAACATTAAATCAAAAACAACATTTCAACGCTTTTAGTGCACTCAACAAAAAGTGGACTGACATTCAATACCATTATAGTTTGCTAGTCAGGCCTCAAAACAGAAGAGTTAAGCGGAGTTGAAAAGTAATACTACTTTTCATTCATTTACTCCATCGACTGTAGCTATTTCGAATTCCTCTCACCCATTGAAGTATTTTGTTATCCTATGTGATAATGACACTGAGGATTACTGGTGGTGAAGCCAAACCATTAGGAATCAAACTGGTTGCAATGAGTTATGGCAAGCCATTAACAAAACATGAAGTGCTTTCTGGAGTGGATGAACAAAGTATAAATAGATCTCTCGGAGCACAACAACCGAATGCTTCATCAGAAATGTTTGGCATTACATCACTGCCTGTGCGAGAGAGACTCTGGAGTTACCCGACGCTCTCTGAGCCAGCTATTATGGTTTGTACTAATGTTCTGGTTTTAAAATCCAAACATTCTCAAAGCTGTTATTTGCTCTCCCTTTTTCCTTTTACTCAGAAATTCTGTCTCTCTTTCAGCAAAGTGCCTCTGTCTTTGGTGAGGAGAGACAGATTTCACAAGGCCTGCTACTGTGTTTAGGGCTCGTGGGACTGTTTTGTGGCAGAAATCAGGGTAATGTTCCTCGTGTCGTGTGTGGCTGGACACACGTACTCGCATGTGGGAGAACCGGGAGTGTACATAAAATGATATTTATGGAAATATTACATCTTGTCTGGCTTTAGGACGGACTGTCAAGTTGATGTGGAGTAAAAAAACAACAACCTAAATTTAGTGAAATACAGTGAAGACCGTAATGGATCATGTAAGGCTTGATTCTTTTCATCTGTTTGATATGGATTGTTTATTTGATTGTTTTCCAAAAAATTAGACATGATGATACAAAACTGATAAAAAAAAACATAAAATGTGTCGGACAATTCTTGAAACAAAGTCAGAAAGAGTAACATTCCACTGAGAATTAATATACAGCTGTGATTGTTAACACATTGGCACATCTGACAACTGTAGCAAAAAAAGACCATCTGATTAAGCTCTAAATAATGCTTTGATCCCAGCCCTTGCACTCAAGTGCCCAGACTTCAAATGAAATGAGTGTTTCTTATGCATGGTATTGACACATATTAAAGCTGAGATTTTATGTTCTCATTATCACACACACGCACATGCTTAGACACTCAGTCATGAGCCCTACCATCACTGCATCTCATCATCTGATTCAATAAACTCACCTGATAGACAAGCATCGGTTAAATGCAATGTCATAATCCTAAACAATATTTACTTTCCTACTTATCTGTCATTAAAAATATGAAAGACACAATAAATAAACACAGAAATTCTTTGCATGTGAAGTGAAGGAACTAAACCAAATGTTAAAAATATTTGACAAATTATGCATGCCAAAGTGTCCATTTCCTTTAGGAAATTAGCGAGCAAAAAAAAAAAATTTGGTTGAAATATCTCTGTACTGTATTATCAAGTAGTTACAACACGACTTAATATTTGTGTTTATGTTGGTTGCAAACACTGTAATTTACCCTCTATGGACTAATTGTGAGAATACAGCCAGAAAAAAATTAATTACTTTATTTTTTACATAATATTTAAGGCTAAATTCTTTTTTTTTTTATTTTTTTTTTTACCTTTGACCTTTTTTAGGATGCCGCCATTTATAACTGACTTTGTCCTATATTATTTTAAATTAATTTTGGCAAATTGTCTGAAACTTAACATACATTCAAAGCACTGAAAATGCCTTAAAATTCTCACTAAATATTTAGTTTGAAACTTACATATCAAAATGTCAAAAATGTGACACAAATTGTGATGCAGCTTCGCTGCCAGGAAAGTAGTGAAACCAGGTCTGTGTTTTAAAAAATACAAAATCTTTAACATTGTTTCATTGTTTGAATTCCACATTAATGATTGTAGTACACATGAAAATCAACACAACTCTTATTTTTCAGTGTACCCACACTTGTGTACCTCGCACATGTACTGTAACTGGATTTTGACCTGTTTAGTTATCATTTTTGGAGCACTGGCTTGTCAGTGTTTACATGCAGCCAATAACCCGTTCAAAACCAGGATATTAGCAATAACCCGGTCGTAAACGGCCATGTAAACACCGGCAAAAACCTGAATACGCTCATATCCCGGATTTTAAAAACCGGGGGCCAGTTGTTCAAAGGTAAACTGATCGGATTTTGGTTATCGGATTGGATCAAATCTTGAAAATGGGTTGTTCAAAAGGGAAAGAAGGAATATGAAATCAGATTAGATCAGGGAATCCAATTTTAATCTGGATCAAACCTTCAGTTTGTGTTGTTCAAAACTTGTCAGTGGGATTTGGATAACTTTGATCCAAAAAAACTGGATTTCAGGAAGAAAATGTAGTAAAACTTTAAAATTGGTCAAATAATACATTCGTATCATTTAGTGTATATACGTTTATTGATATTTTGCACTTGACTTGTGTAACCGTTGTAACAGTGATAAAGTAGACATAGACTGACAATTAAGCTATTCAGTATAGTAAAGTAAAAATAAAATAAAAATTATCTTGTCCCCATTTGTGTTTGGTCTCAAAATAAGAAACACTTACAGTGCCCCCATGTTGGCTCTTCTACCTGTTCTTTACAGTACATAGCTGGTAGCCCACATTGTGATATGTTGTCCCATTTACAGCACTAGTAATCCGGATTTGGTCATCTTGAAAACTGTGTATGTTGCTTTGAAAAACTGGCATAAAAGTAAGACGTATTACCTGATCCTGGATAGGAAAAAAATGGGATTTCAAAATCCGAATCATTTTGATCCAGATTAAATGTTTTGAACAACTGGCCCTGGGATATTATGCCTGGGGTACCCCTTTTCTAACCCGAATTTTTGGTCATGTAAACACGTATCGGCATATCCCCAGCCATATAGCATATAGCGCATGTTCTATTCGCAAGGAATCTTGGTCTTTTGAGTAGAGAAACTTCTCGGCGCAGACAAAAATCCGCGTGCGGTATACCGGAAGTAAACATATGGCGAGACCACCAGGCTAGACACAGCACAGGAGCGAGCTAAGTAACATTACCAGCATCAAAGCGCAAACAAAGGCGAACGCTATCTGCCCCAAACTATTCATTATCCGCGTGCTGCTGTTGTTGTCTTTGGATACAGGAAGAAAAATCGGAAATGACGCATATTGCGTCTTAAGGTTGTTCCTATGTCTAGACCAAGGGGGTAATCCATCAGCCGGAAGTTGAAGCTGCCTCCGGGGGCCGCCATTGTAGCGGGCTATCACCTGCTGTTAGCATCACATTGACTCCCATTCATTTTGCCGTCACTTTGTCAGCGAATAACTTTACATCTGAGGCGTCCAAAGACTCCATTTGTCCATTAATTATTTCTAAAGAAACATGACAACGTATAATAGGCTCCATTACTTTGTATGTTACGTTATGGCCCCGTAAAACCTGTTCTTGTAAAAATAGGCTAAAAATTGCGTCATAACCACTCGACTGTCCGTCGAGCAGTAGAAGTTACCGTATTGACAGGAGGAGAAGCTCGCACAGCCTCGCAGGCAATCTTTTACGGTCTAAACTCACCCCATGGCATAAATAGAAGCAAAATGACAAAATAATTAATCAGAATACTTACCAAAAGTTGCTCCAGGTCGCGCTTCGCCGTCTCTGTGCACGATTAAAATTTGTCTTTGCGCAGCTACTAAAAGATTTACAACTGTCAGTCAGTTTGCTCACGTGACATCTACGTCGTCAAGCTCAGTTTGAGCCTGCGCAGAACGCTTGGCTATCAGGAAGTGAGTGCCCATGTTGAGCTTCAACTCTCTCCGTTGAAATCAACCGGGTCGCTGTGTCCATTTCTTTTCAACGCATTCTCACCCCAAGGCGTCACCTTTGACCATGCTTCAATATTTGACGTTTTAGGCGCCCTTTAGCGTCACTTACATGACGCGATCCTACGGCGTCATCTAACTGACGCTAAAGGAAAGCGTCTGTTAGAGGACGCGGTTAGGTTTAGGTGTGGGGTGGGGGTAGGGTACACGCGATCCTAGAGCGTCATCTTACTGACGCTAAAGGGCACCTAAAGCGTCAGATATTGAAGCATGTCCAAATGCTTCCCAAGGCGTCAGTTAGGTGACGCCTTGGGAGTGAGAATGGGCTGTTCTTTTACTGTCTATGGTCTAGATGCTAACCGCGCGTTGCCGTTTACATCGGGATATTGCAATTCCATGTATACAGGAGAAACTCTCTCAGCTCACGCATGTAAACGGGTTATTCCTAATGTTTCAGAAACCCGAAAAGTGACCTTAACCCGTCCATAACCCGAAAATTGGCTGCATGTAAACGTAGTCAGTGTAGTGAGGGCCAATAGGCAGTGGCATCTTTCCTCATCGCTGATTTTGGGATCACATCTTCCAAACTGGTAAAGCATAATGTACCAAAATGCCTGACTTTAACAACAATCTATGACTTACATTTTTCATCTCTACCTTCAGCCTCACTGCTTCTGCCCACCTTAAGCTTCAACTTCTTCCTTTCTTACTACGACCCTATTTTCTGATGCACTGCCGTCACTATCATTAATACTTTCTGGAAAAGGTTTCAAACCTGTGGGACTTACTTTCTTCTACATAACACAAAATAAAATATTTAAAGAACAGTTTTGGTTGCTCAACAACATTCCTCAAAACATCTTCTGTGTGCCACATCACATGTTTTGAAAGAGAGTAAGTATATGATGCAGAATTTGTATTTTTGCATTGCGTTTAATGCAGCCTACCTATTTAGGCCAACTAGGCCTATATTCACAATAGGCTACAGCATGGTGTTGAGTGCAGTTTAAACTATCGTTTTATAAGTAACCTTAGAACATCCTAAAACGTATTAAATATACCCAAAGTAAAAGGTGACAATTGATTTAATTTCCCATGTCATCTCAATTCTACTCTGCTATTTTTAGAGCCGGTTAAATATATGCTGGAATTTGCCTTCGCATTTCTAATGGCGAGCCAACCACATGCATGTGGGAATCAAACGTAATTCAATTCAAAGCTGAGAGAGAGAGGCCAGACATTTGAGCTGTTGTCATTCCTCGTGTGGGGGATTCAGCACCAACATTCCCGTGTGACAGGAGATAAGGAGAGGGTGTTTATGCACGGGTGACTGTAGAACCGGCAAACGTCCCAGTTAGCTCCATCCAAAACCATCTCGCCTATGCACATCTGCCTCTATACCAGCTGGAAGTTTGAAGCCTGTGTCTAATTACGTAGTTTTGAACTCGAAACATCACATCTAATTATGGCCGACGAGTCTTAAGTAGAAGAAGCCCCGATGTGAGACAGAGCTTTCCGTGACCAGAGAGCTCCAGTGCTGCACGACAGGTCCAGACCTCAGTTAGTCCCCCAGCACGAGTGGCTTGCGTGGGACGAGCAGCAGTTTATGGTTTATTCGGTTCTCCTCAAAGCACATGTGTCACGCTCAATGGAAAAAGAGCAGATAGACAGACAGACAGACACACTCACACACACACACACACACACACACATGACTGGACACTTGGCTTTGGCCAAATATAGCTTCAAACCTCAAAAAGCAAAGGCATGTAGCTAATGGAACATAAAATGGGTTTATCTATTTTGGGTCTTAACTGTTTTTTCCATATTAAACTAATCAGCTGAAAGAAAATTACCAAAGGCATAAACTCATGGAAAGATATAAAGATATACAAGATATAAAGCAGGTTGTAGTCGTTGTGACACAGGGTTCGTCTTAACCCAGTCAACCAAATTATCCATAGTTGTTTTCATGACCATGATCTAAATGTCCTTTTTGTTGGTTTGTCTATTCACAAAAGCAATCTAAAAAAAACATGTTAATAAATTGATATTTTGTCCATCTGCATGTAGTCCATATGATAGTGGAACTCAAAAGGAGTTATTTAGCAGAATGTCCTGGCTGCTCTATTTCATCCAGTGAAACGAATGTTGACAAGCTTAAAATGAATAAAAAACGACTCAAAGCTACTGTATGGCTTCATAAGCCTTGGAATATAGTTGTGTGGATTATGTTTATGATACTTTCACCAAAGGGGTAAAATAAAATAAAATCTATCCAACACATTTCACCTGAGCATATCAGTTAAAAGCACTAAGGGAATATTCAGTTTAGACAATGAAATTTGCCTATATAAAACTACAGTAACATGGTAAAATGAAGCTGTAATTAATGATGATATCAAAAGTTTATTTAGCTCTATTACAGTTTGTTGCAGTGGGCCAAACTTTATTTAAAATGTCTTACCCTCTGGGTATTTTCAGAATTCATCCTCATTCCCAGCTGCATACTAAAGCACTTCGAGACAAAAACCCAACGTTCAACAACCATAGCTTTTTAAATATAGGCGACATGACAACATCCTCATTATACAACATAACTATTTTTATTTATGAACAATAGCAGAACGGATATCTTTCTGACATCATTTTTTTAAATGTTATTTAAAGTACATAATCAAAGTACTTTGCTTGTTACATAAGTGTGTGCAAAAACATTACTATAGTAAATAAATAAGTAGATTATCTTGATTACCTAAAATGCAGGTGTAAATGGGGAGTACAACAACGTTTTGAGAATGTTCCAGAAGTAGTTGGCATTTTTCGGATAGTCGGATTGCTTTCGTAGTGTAGACCCTCGTGGTCAAATGTGTTCGAACAGCCACAAAAGCCCATAAGGTAATCAAGATCTACCCAGACAGGATTAAAATTTTGTTGGCTGGAGACCCAAGTTTGGTTTGAAGACGAAAAACGTTGACGAAAAGCCTGACTTCGTCATACTCATATTCTATTCAGAATGTGAGTCTAATACTGCTCCATAGGGTTTTAATTATGGGGCGTGTCTTAATCGAACCAGGAAAAAAAAAAACCTCTGCACTCAATTGGATAGATCAACAACCAATCAGAGCAACGCAGTAAGTGACGCATGTTGAGCGACTCATAGCTGTCAACAGAACTGAACTGCGCGCACTCTGGAAAAAGTATTTAAAAGAAAAATGAGTCTTGACGACCTTTGCCGGTGTTGCAAAAAGAATTGGATTTGCGGAGTACTTGCAAACTCTGAAATTTTTTTTGAAAGAAATAAAAAATGTGAATGTATATATGAACATTTTCTCGGTTTAGGATTAGATCTCGACAATAAAGCCAACAAATCTGCTCGCATTTGTCGACCAGGCTGCTGAAAGCGTGTTCATTTGAGTCTTCAGAGAAAAGAGACCGGGAGTTTTAGTTGTTTCTTTTATTTGGTCTTCCATGAGTGTGACTAAAGGACAAACCACAGTGACAAGGTTTTCATTGCATCCCATCTTCTTCGCGACCATCGGAACCAGATGATAAATTAAACTTTTGCCGAATCCTGTAGGAAGGACGGCAAACACATCTTGATGATCGACAAATGCCTTGATTGCAGTTCTCTGTTCGTCTTTTAAAATTAATGCGCAGTCGATTTCTTCTGAAACAGATGATAGAGGAATCTATAGATCTCAATTCTCCAGCTGCAGTCATCTTTGTTGTAAACCAGTTCAAACCAAGCGCTCTTTGATGACATGATGATTACGTAACTGCAGATCATCTGTCCATCATCGTATAAAGCCCGTTCTGGCAATTTGATTGGCCCGGCCATTTTTTGACTGATCATAATTACTCCTCAATGGATCGAGTCCAGACTAAACTTCCCGACCAAAAAAATGTTGTGGGCGGGGTTCGGGCTGGCATCCAGGCTAGAAAAACATACTAAGCACAATGTTTTCACCATTCCTGATTTCTAACACATACTCACAGCGTTCAGTGTGGTCTGCAGCTATCAGAGCAGAAACAAAAAGTGATGCTCGCATTCATAAGTGAATTGCACAAGCTTATTTTTTCCATTTGATCGAAAGAGTCTAACACAGTCTCATCCCAAGACGTCATATCATATAACTGACGTCTTGGGACGTCTTTTGACCATACGTCAATATCCGCCTTTTTAGGGTACCCTTAAACGTCGGTTATATGACGATCCTGGGACGTCATACAAGTGACGCTTTACCTTTAACATCAGTTAGGGTGACGAGGTAGGTTTAGGGGTAGGTTTAGGTCTGGGGTAGAGTTAGGATCCGAAATCGTCATCTAACGGATGTTTAAGGGTACCTTAAAAAGGCGAATATTGACGTATGGTCAAAAGACGTCCCAAGACGTCAGTTATATGACATCTTGGGATGAGACTGCAACATTTACCTGCCCATAGACCTTCCCGTCCAAGAAATAATAACAGAAGAGGTTGAAAGTGGACAAAATGGATTGATTAAAACACCAGGTGTAAACTATTTTTTGTATCCCTCGTCTACTTGTGATCCGATCAACCAAAACACATATTAATCCCAGGTCTAAACATGGCCATAGTGAGCATTGATGTTCCCTAGCTTTCATTGTGCATTATAGGACTTTTTAGGGAGAGAACATTTCATTGCACCGGTGCAATTGAGACAGCCCTTAAAATGGCCGACTCCCTGATCAGTGCCCTGACTATCGAACTAGGGAGCTGATCGAGACACACCCGAAGTTCAAATCTCAGGGAAGGGGAAGGTGGAAACTGGAAAACGATGAACGTAACTTTGATAATACTATAAACATAAACAACAAAACAAAAGTAAAGCGGCAGCCCATCACAGGCGGCACACAAACTAAAACAAAACACCAATATAAAGTCCAGGGAAGAGATTGTGTGTTGTGACATGTAACATGAATGTACATTGCCTTGGTGGTTGATCTAAGCAACCATTACAATTTTGCCCCTCTGGACCAATGCGTGCTTTCCCTTGATCAACGGCCAAAAACACTGGAGGGTGAGAAGCACTGCCAGCAACTCCAGGCAATTGATATGCCACTGTCAAGGTACTGTCCAGGAGCCCGAGGCTACATGCCCTTTGCATAGTGCGGTGATAGATCGGTGTGATGGACACACGGAGTGTGCTACTGTACCACGCCATCTCAGGAATTAGCTGTGTAGCCAGTGCTGTAGCGGTGCATCAATCCGAGTGACGTGACCACAGCTGTGGATGCCATATGCCCCAGGAGCCTCTGAAATTGTTTCAGTGGAACTGCTGTGTTCCCGTCATATTGACTGACAGTAATAATACTTAAAAATCAATCCTAAATGTAACTGGGAGCCAGTCTAAAGGCCTAAGGACTGGTGTGATGTGTTCATATTTTTTGGTTGTGCTCAGAATCCTGGCAGCAGCGTTCTGTATGAGCTGCAACTGGCTTATGATCTTTTTAGGAAGGCCAGTGAGGACTCCATTACAATAATCCACCCTGCTGGTGATGAAAGCATGCACAAGTCTTGACTGGAAACAAAGCATCTAATTCTTGCAATATTTTTCGGATTATTTGCTGATTTAGTTATTACATGACTACTGAAACTAAGTTCTGACTCTAGAGACACACCGAGATTCCTGACTTGATTTTTAGTTGTTTGACTCCTAGAGTGAAGGTATGCATGAACAGGAATGAACAACACGACAACACGAATGAACAGAGGCATATCGTTGCTAGTATATTGCAACTATTTTGTTATTTTTATGGCAATATTACCTGCCACACCAATTTATACACAATGCTAGTTCAAATTCGCCAAATGAAAGTCCTTGTCATGCGAACATTTTATCGAGTTGACTTCTTATGATGTCATCAAACCATACTTCAATTAAAAACCTCCCCTCCTCCTCTCCCCATGTGCTACCACAGCTCATTTTTCCTGCAACCTTCTGGGAACCACCTAGCCTAGAAATCTAGACGCACCCTAGCGCCATCAAAAATTATTGTGCAGCAAAGTGTTGTCTAGCAACTCTCCGTTGGCTTTCGAAGTGGAACCAAACTCTAGTCAGGCCAATCACATCGTGTATGGAGTTGGTGGGCGGGCTTAACACAATGACGGCAGAGTTGTGACGTTGTGCGCCGTGATTTCCATAGGTGATTTCCCTGATACTTGAAAACAAACAAGATGCAGCTGGCGAACAGCGGTTTTTCTATTCGGCTTTGGCCGCGACTCGGATGACTTGGAGTTAAGAGTTCTTTCATTCATTCTTAAAAAAGGAAGATGTGTTCAGAGTTTTGACGACTGGATACGGCAAAAGTTTAATATATCAACTTGCTCCACTGGAGCGAAAACCATGGGGAAAACGCATGGGACTCACTTAGCCACAGCCGTTTGTTGCTCTTGTTGGTTAGCGCTATCCTATGGCGTGCAGAGGAATACTGAAAGACAACCTTTTATCCCGCCCCCCAGATTGATGTATACCAATTGTGAGTTCCCAGACCTAACATCTTGATAGGTCTGGTTTGCCAGGCTAGGAACCACCAGAACTTCCTGTACATTTCTGAAAGTCCGAACCATGCAAAAATGCTTTCACACTAGAAACGAACCAAACCTTTGTTCAGTTTAATCCGGATTGAGACTACTTCTTTTCGTTGGACCAAATTTTATCTGTTTGGTCCGGACCATGGTCGGGTAGGTTTCACACCTGTAATTTTGATTTGGACTAAACAGAAAAGTCAGAAAATCCAAACAAAACAAGGTAGGTGAGAAAGGGCCCTTAAACATCTAAACAGAGCTATAATGTCAAAACATTGTAATTTCAATTTGCTGGTCTAAATCATTACATAAAATGCAGGTATTTTATGTAAACTGTTTTTATTATTTTTAACATACTAATTGCAAGGCAAATTCCCTTAATTGTAAACCCATACTCTGAAATGAACAATGCCGAAAAATGTAACCCACAATTATGGTTTTCAAAGTCCTGATGTGGTATTTGTGAAGCTTCTGCCAAGTCTGTTTTCATGTTCTTCTCAAGTTACTGTCTAACATGAGTCTAAAACACTCCAGTTCAGAGATAAATGCATTGAATTTGGCCTCCACAATTCATTCCTGCTTCAATATTATGTTCCAAATTTAATGATGTCCTTAATAAATCAACCACTGACGAATTATCCCTAAAATGAACTGGCCCATACTAACAGAATTCATTTACTTCCAAGAAATGCGATGCAATTGCTTTATTTTCTCCATCAAATTATCTCAGGTCATGATGCTAAAATTCCCTATACATTATGCTGAAATCCCCTATTCATTTCCCTGGAATATTCCAAACAACACATAGCTTTAAGAGACAGCAATGCTGACACACGACACCAATGGCAGTCACCCGGGCTGATCTGCTGGTCAACGTATACTGTGCGCAATGGGACTAGTAGTGACTTCTCTCAAGAAAGCTTCCTTAGTCCAAGTGTGGCAAAGGACACTGGGAGAAAGGTGTGCTTTTAATATGCATACAGTATAAATGCACACACACTAAGTAAAACATTGTGTTGGCACTTTGCATTAAATATAATACTAGCTGGCTGATAAAAATATCAACCGCAAGAGACTGAAGAAAACAGGCCCCAGCCTAAATGGATGCAAAATACACATGACATTTGAGGCATTTTTCCAAGGTTGTCACGACATTGGCACTTAGTTCAGTGGTAGTCTTAGCTTCTAAAAAACAATATCATACACAAACATCATAAGTCACAAGTCACAGATTTGTTTCAATTCATTACATGCAGCTCAAATAACATCTACTACACTTAGTGCATAACATTAAATTTAAGAAAATCTACAAAGCAGGCCAGGTCTGACCTTGGATTATAGGAATAGTTCACATAAAAATGAGAATACTGTCATAATTTCTTATTCATCAATCTAAGTGGAGTAACTCAAAAGCCAAAGGATCTGTATCCCTCCTAAAAGAATTTAATATGTCTGTGATGCCCTCTATCTTTATTTTTTTATTTTATTTTTTTCGTTTTTTTCTTCTTTTTCCAAATAATTGTTGTTTCATGTTTTAATGTTTTACTTATCAAATGTTATATTTTTCAGAAAATGTGTAAAAGAAATGTCAAGAACTTGATTTCAAACTCTGTGATTTTGAAAATTCAATTAAAAAAAAAAAATCTTGTGAGCCATGTGACTTAATGCAGCCCATTCTCACCCCCAAGGCGTCACTTAACTGACGCCTTGGGAAGCATTTGGACATGCTTCAATATCTGACGCTTTAGGCGCCCTTTAGCGTCAGTTAGATGACGCCCTAGGATCGTGTGTACCCTGCCCCCACCCCACACCTAAACCTAACCGCGTCTTCTAACAGACGCTTTCCTTTAGCGTCAGTTAGATAACGCCGTAGGATCGCGTCATTTAAGTGACGCTAAAGGGCGCCTAAAACGTCAAATATTGAAGCATGGTCAAAGGTGACGCCTTGGGGTGAGAATGCGTTGCTTAATGTTATGATGTTTTTTTATGTCACCTTATTGGATTTTTGCTCTTCATACATGGGTTGAATAATCACCCATGAATTCATCATTCAAAATATCCCTTAAGAATACTTGATAAACCACAGAGTTGTGTGGATTCATTTTTTGTTACTTTTTATGCTCCCTTATGCAGCTTGAAACAATTGGACTGCATTGGCTTTCAATGTAAGGACAAGAACAGCTGCAAACATATTTTGTGTTCTGCAGAAGAAAACATATTCGGAACAAAATCATAGAAATCACTAAATCAAAATCATTAAATCAAAATCAAAAATCAACTATTTCGGTCCTTTTTTCAATCTCGAGAAATCGATTTTACAAATACGTCACAAGATGTCTTACTCTCCAGGTTCCTGCTAAAATTTCAGCAAACGGTTGCGTATAATATCATCTGTGTGATTGGTTTACAGCGCCCGTGGGTTTGAAGTACCTGCAACCTTTCCCAGTGTACCCACAGGGCCAAGTTCCTTCACGATCGCCAAGGCTGCTCTGGATGTGTGTCAGCACAGCAAACGGGGTGGGCACGCCGCCAGTGTTGTGTTTGGCCAGATGCATTGAATGCTCTTGAGTTAACAGAACACCCACTTTTTTGAAGAGTGCTGGCAAGCATCTGCCAGGGTTGTCACACAGAGGGGTAATGATTTAGAGGCCCGAATTAGCTTTACACTGTACTTCATTTGTTTCTCCATGTTTATAGATCGTTTGCAAAGTCCCACTACTGCAGGGTCTCCGCACCCCCCGAACAGACCAACGACCCTCCCAGTCCAAACCAGCACGTTCTTTCCGGACCAGCCCAGAAACAGAACAGTGCTGTAGATTACCGTACACAGGCCATCTGTGGAAGGTACGTGATAAAATGTACAGCATTTAGGGACCCAAAAGTTGAAATTCTGTCATCATTTACTCACCCTCATGTCGTCCAAACTTGTGTAAGTTATTTTGAGAAATGTGTCCCACTTCAAAAAGGGATTTTCTCAAATCTATTTTTTGGTTTGTTTTCCAGTTCAGATATTTAAATTTCCTTAAATCTAGATATGTTTACTTGAGAAGCTTACGATTTTAAGTTTTGTTGATAACGCTTTTAGATTACAGCCCGGAAAGTACTGCGTTATTAAAGCGATTTTACAGCGTAACCTTTGGTAATTATAGTGTACCTATAATGTACTTACAATGGAAGTATAAGGGAACAATATTTTAAATTTGGGGAATAAAGGGGTAACAACCAGGAGAAATAAAAAAATATATATTTATACTGTAAGTATTATAGAACTAAAGCCTGGCTCACACTACAGGAGTTTTAAAATCCTAACCGATTTTGAAATCTGGTTGCAGCTCACACTTATAAGGGGTACTTATTCTACTGTTATGATACAACAATCTCACATTTGAGAGCAATTTAGCAAGAACATACCATTTTGAAATAAAGGTGAGATATAGGCTTTATCAAAATTCACTTAACAAGACACTTAACTCCTAGTTGCTCCAGAGGTGTGCGACCTCTGACTTATATAGCAATTGTAAGTCGCTTTGGTTAAAAGCATCAGCTAAATAAATAAATGTAAATGTAAATATAGGGGAAAGATTTGTTTCATGTAGGTGCTTGTTGTTACCCTCTTGTTCCATGTAGTTACTGGGTAAGTACAATAAAAATGCATACACAATCTTATATCACTGACTCTGAAACCTTTATTTATTATACAAGCACCACTTACCCTGTAACCACATGAAACCAGATTTATTTCCGAGTTTATTTTTTTAAAAATGCAGTAGTCTTAGCTTTTCTTCCCTTGAAACACTTTAGCCCAAACTTAAACATCTGCACTTTTGCTTATCAATTTTTTTTATTTTATATTTATTTTTTATAAATGCATAGATGTACCCTGTCATTTTTAAAAATGCTACAAAAAGGTATGCAGTGTATGTTCTTGCTAAATTGCTCCCAAATGTAAGATTGTTGTATCATAATAGTAGAATAAGTATACCCCTTCTATAACTCTTACAGTGTAAATAATTTTTATTTCTCCTGGTTGTCACCCCTTTATTCCCCAAACTTAAAATATTGTTCCCTTATACTTACACGTAAGTACTTTATACGTACACTATAACTACAGAAAGTTACACTGTAAATTCCTCTTAATTACACAGTACTTTACGGGCTGTAATCTGAAGTGTTACCGTTTTGTTTTCTTGAAAAATGCATCAAAATTAAGTGAGTTTCTTCTTAAAACAATTAGAAATGGGTCAGGAAAATATACTTAAATGTATCTTGGTTTTAGGAATATTTAGTATTGGAAATCAAATATTTCTTTTTTGCAGTGCAGTGGTTTTGTGTTCATACAGTGGGGCTACAATGTTGACTGACTGTAAATGTAAAAAAAGAAATGTAAAAAGGCTGACTTTAACTCTAGATCAAATGAATGAAAGCACACCAAATACATACTCCATCCATAATTATTTATCTGACAGTTATTATATCTAACATAAAAAAACACTTGGGATTAATATTCAGTAGAAGTACAATATAAATGAACAAATATTTAATTCCAGACTTTTGTGAAATTTTCACCAACGTGAAAATAAGGGATCCATTTCCTAATCTGGCGCTACCTCAGGTAACCCCTTTCCTCTCGCCCTCACCTCAAATGCTATACTGGAGACTGACATAAAAGTCAGACTCAGATTTCCTCCTCAGCACTTGACAAAGTTCATTTTAGGTGAGATCTTTTAATGATTTCGCACTGATCTGCATAAGCCAGCGGGATCGGGCTCTCTGCAGGGTTCCTGAGTTCCAGCGACTGTTTCTCAATCTCCACTTGAGGCGAATCATTAGATATTAAACAAATCCTCTGTGCTCCCAGCTCTTTTAAATTTCTAATGAAAATGAAACTTTGTCGCGCAGTGCACTTGCTGTGTTGGTTGCGTAATATGAGATAAGGAGATTGTTGTTGCATGGGAATGCACAGTGAGAACACTATTAGACTCCATGTGCATACTTGACATTGAAAAGTTAGCAATAATAACTTAATAACAGTAATAGATAAAGTGTTAGATGTTGTTGGCAGCAGGTGTGTTATTATCGCTCAGTGCTATTTTCATACATTATCATGTCTGTTGTGCATGTAGTTTTTACAGTAGATTTAAAGGGATAATTCACCCAAAATAGAAACTAATCTCTCAAGTTGTTCCAAACCTACGTGAGTGAACACAAAAGAAGATATTATGAAGAATGCTGGTAATCAAACAGTTGACGTTAACCCTTGGCTTCAAAATATATGGCATTCAAAAAGGTACCGCCAATATTTTTCAAAATATCTCCTTTTTGTGTTCACCAGAAGAAAGAATCTTATATAGGAACAACATGTAGGTAAATGATGACAGAATTATAATTGAACTATATCAGTGAAATATCCCTTTAACAGAGTTTCATGGAATGCAATCAAACGTACTGAGCACTATTGAAAATAAACATAGAGGCTTTAGTAATAGTATTAGTAATGTTAGTAGAAGTAGAAGGAGTAGTAGCAAAAGTAGTAGTTGTAGCAGTATAAATAGCAGCAGTGGTTGTTGTGGTTATGCTGTTGTTAGTGGTCACAGGGCTATGGCCACTGGTACCAGACCAATGTGGTGAGCTGAAACACAGTACAAGAATTTGAGGCTTAAATGTGGGCGAGATGCAGCAAAAACGAAGTATTTTGAAGCTGTTCTTGGCAACCATATGCCAACGAGCACCTTTACGGCCACTGATGAATTATTGTTTTTTCCATGACAGCCAGATTTACCAGACATCAACAACCCATGAGCTTAGAGTTACATCACATAAAACTGAGTCACTGGATAGGTTTAGTGCTGGAACGAAGTTTCTGCTCTCTAGTTACAAACATCTTTATTTTAACTGCAAATTCTTCATAATCTCAGTAATTCCTTCATTTTAGTTTCACGCTCTCCTTACCTCTGATCCTTTGATTTGAGATAGTTCGGATAATGAATGCTACCCAGAAAATGCCTGCTTTGTCCTCCACTTATCCACTCATTCAAATGCTTACATCTTGGCCTGGATATGCAGACGGTATGCGGAGTTGGGCTCCTCTTTGCCACTATCTTCTGGCACTTACTCCCTCGTGACTGAACGTGAGCCATCGAAGCCTCTACTTTGCTGCACATAAGCTGATTTCTGGAGCCTTGGGCCAGTCCTGCGGTTGGCAAAAGTAAGCCATTAATATCAACTTTGGTCTCAACGTAAAGTGAAAAATGTAGCCTGTCTATGTATGCAAAAACCTGATGGAATGAAAAGACTCACCACGAAAGGATTACACTTGGCCTAACATCCTTAAATGCCATTCATGCAAAAACATTTTGACAGCAAAAACCAAATTCCACAAGGATTTGGTTTCTACTCCTCTCCATTGTCACTCCCAGGTTTTTAAACACTCTTTCACTGCCCTGTAGTCGAGCCTCTGGAGAGCAGAAGAAGTGGCGGTTGACAGCAAAACTAGAGCAAAGAAGTGTTTCAACAACTTAACTTAATCATATTCTAATACAATATGTGCAGCCTATATGGTAAGTATCTTATCCTTTTTACTTCTCTAAACCAACTGGTTCCAACAAAATATCATATTTTCTGCAGTTATTGTTATTAATGTAAACTAGACCTACAGTACATTAAACTAATGTACAGTGTAGTTTCATTTTAAAGAGCAGCTACTTTTCTAAAAGTTTTTTCAATGATGATAATGCAATTAGTGCTGTTCCAAACCACAGAGTCAGCTTGTTGTCTTACTGCCTACAGCTACTATAGAGCTGCACGGTTAATCAGGATCGTGATCTCGGTTCAAACAACCATGCAATCTCATTTCTAAATAACTATCTGATAATTAGCCTGTGTCTATTAAATCTTTGACAAAATCACAGTGGAACATTCACATCTGCATTTGCAGTTATAGGAGTTATCATCATTTAGGGATAGTTCAATGAAACAGCTTCTCAAACAATCTTTTCAACAACACAGTAGGCCTATCACTATTTCTTTGTTACAAATATTATCACATGATTTCCATTATACGAGAGTAGATGTCAAAACTTCATGCAGATTTGTACTCTGCTTTCAGCAAGATTAGCACAAACTAAGACGTGGCTTTACAGTAAACTATGCTTCTCCATCCATTTACGCTTCTTTGCATATGGTGGTGTGACTCCTCCTCTGTCCAGCGTTAACGTCTGCAGTGTACTTGCCGCGTCAGCACACACAATGGCTTCAACTGCATATGGTCTCCCCAGTGGACCAGCACCACAACCATCTGGATTGAGCCGAGTAGGGGACATCTCTAGGGTCTTCAAGTAGGCGCCTTCCGTCCTCAGTGTTTCGTCGACTAGCCCACAACACCTCAAGAGGGCTCGACGGTGACTCTGGCGTCCCAGAGTCACCCCCCTCCGTCCCCCACTCAACTCAGCCAAGCTTACTGACCTCTACATGTGACTGAGGCTGAGGTTGCTCCTTCCTTGTAGTTCACATGTGAACTAACCACAATCACACAATCTCTCCGCAACCCAACCATCCACGCCAACCCGTTTGACTAAGGCTGTCGAGCCACACTGTTGCGTTAAAGCAGTTTCAGTGGCAACGATTCCGTATGGCATACTACCTACCACAAGAACGTAATGACTGTAATTACTATGCAACCCATACAAATAAACCAAAAGACTCATCAAGTTTTTCAAGAATTATACAAAACCCGTAGCGTGGCGGCCTGTACACAGCCAGCTAGAATCTTTCTGTCTCAACCACAGCCAGTTGCTGCTCCTCTTTGCTGCTTCAGATAAGTTCTTTACTGTGCAACATAACTTTTGGTCACTGAGTCCCATGTCTCTGAAGAACCGGGTTGTAGAGTGTGCCACAAATCCTCGACAACCCACTTCCACTGGATAAACCTGGACTCTCCATTCTCGCTGTTCTGCTTCAGTGGCTTGATGAGAATACCGCAGTTTCTTCCTCTCATATGCCTCATCTATCGCATCCTCCCATGGCACTGTTAACTCTATCAGTTGAACAATGAGTGCTGATCCAGACCACAAAACAATATCTGGTCGTAGGTTACAAATGGCAATCTCTGGTGGAAAAGTAAGCTGTTGATCAAGATAGGCCAGCATCTTCCAGTCCCTAGCAACTTCTAGTTGTCTTGGGCGAGAACTGGTTTTAACACCTTTTCTTGGGGGTTGATCACCTGGGCGGAGGGATGTTGTCTTCTGCGTGTAATGTTTTGCAAGAACAGGCGGCAACTTATTGGTCATAATATCCTTGCCTTCCAATGCTAAAGCCAAACATCACAGTACTTGGTCATGGGGCCAAGTTAACCAACCTTGGCTAAGAGCCACCTTACATCCTGTCAGAATGTGTCTTAATGTGACAGGTGATGAACACAAAGGACAAGAGTGATCCTCTCCTACCCAGAGGTTTAGGTTCTGCGGTGATGGGAGAACATCATATGTTGACCTGATAAGGAAACTGGTCCTACTCTTTTCCACTGACCAAGGTCTTGCCAGCCCATCTTGAATTGTTCCACACTCTCCCATCTCATCCACTCTCCCTACTTAGCCTGCCTTGTGCCATTTAGGAGATAAACTGAGCCCAAAACCCCCTCTCCCATGCTGTACCTGTCCCACGATATCCCCAATTTAAAGGGCAGCCTTTACCTCTACTACAGATTTCTTTGCTGACCACTTTTTACAAGTTTTTAACACAGGTGCTGCCTCCCTTACACATTTGTCATGTGACTCTACTAAGGTCATTTCCAGTCTGACCATTGTGCACTTAAACTCATCGGTCATTCACTATAAAGTCCCACTCTGCTGAGGAAGCATGGACCTCCCAACCATTTCCTGATGTATGAACTTATTAGTGCTTCCAGCTAATCCAATGTTGTCAAAGAAACCTTGTACACAGTCAGTGGCCACAGCAACCTCGGCAGTAGACCAAACTGAAAGCACCAGAGTTTTAGTTTGCCTGGTAGAGCGCAGCTGTTTATGCTCTTCAACCCTTCCACTGCTTGTCGTCTAACTTCTCCCACTCGAACTGTGTCCCTTAGATCCCCATCGTACCATCTCCTAAGTCTCTTCACTGGCTTCTCAGAAACTGTTGGTATTGCCTCACCATTAATGAAGAATGTTTTATCTACTACCTTTCCTTTAACTATCAAGATGCTCCTTGATTTAGAGGGCTTAAATTGCATTTGTGCCCATTCAATATTCCCTGTTAACTTCCCCAATAACCGATTAGTGTAGGCTACTGTTGTTGTCATGGTTGTCATGCCATCCATGTATGCTCTGATTGCTGGTAGTCACATCCCAGAAGCCAAGAGCTCTCCTCCTACCACCCATCTTGATGCCTTATTTGACCACTTCCATTGCCATGGTAAAAGCCAGTGGAGAAATGGTGCATCCTGACATTATTCCAACCTCTAAGCATTGCCATGTAGTGCGGAATTTTGGAGTTGAGAAACTAAATTGCAAATCTCCAAAATAGGCTTTCACTAAATTTGTTCTTGACATTGGTACTCTGAAAAAATCAAATGCTGCCCAAAAAAAGCTCATGTGGCACTGAACCATATGCATTAGCCAAATCCAGGAACACCACATAGAGCTCCTTCCTCTCCTTTTTAGCTGACTGAATTTGTTGCCAGACTGATTTGTTCAAAACATTCTGAGAACCCTAGAATGCCCGCTTTTAGAACCGAAGTGTCAATGAAGCCATTCTTTAATAGGTAGGTGGACAATCTCTGGGCAATAATGCTGAAGAAAATCTTACCTTCAACGTTTAGTAGTGAAAAAGGAGGAAACTGACTGATGCTTGTAGCATCTTTTTCTTTAGGTATAAAGACTCCAGCTGCTCTGCGCCATGCTCTAGGTACGACCTGTTTTTCCCATGCCACTTTTATCAATTTATCAACTCCTGAAGCACTCTTATACACTCTGCATGGAACTCCATTAGGCCCTGGATATGATGAAGCCCTTGCCTTTCTCACAGCCTGCTCTACCTCTTTCCACTTAGGTGCACAGACCTCCATTCGGTATTCTGGTGGATTGATAGGTGGGATGTCTGGTGGAATGGGCTTTATGCCCAGCTGCACTACTTCCTGAACTTCAGCCAGCTCCTTGTTTCCTGTCTGCCATTATTGATA
Organism: Pimephales promelas; assembly: GCF_988280905.1. Taxonomy (NCBI): domain Eukaryota; kingdom Metazoa; phylum Chordata; class Actinopteri; order Cypriniformes; family Leuciscidae; genus Pimephales; species Pimephales promelas. Next base: position 16,956,027 of record NC_142777.1, read on the forward strand.
AAATTGATTAATTCAGGTGTGCTTGACCTCAGTAGTCATGGCAACAATAATCAGACACACCTGAATTAATCAATTTGGCCAATAATGGCAGACAGGAAACAAGGAGCTGGCTGAAGTTCAGGAAGTAGTGCAGCTGGGCATAAAGCCAATTGACATAGGCTCATGTCTTTTTGCATCTGTATGCGTTTCCTCCAAATATCTCTCTAGCTCAACCCTAGATACTTTTAAATTGCCATTCTTCTCACTGGTGAATAACTTCTTCACAAATTTGAATGGGTCTTTTTAAAGAAATTAGCCCTCGCATGTTCCTTCTTTTTGTCGCTCAGCTCTGCGTAATATTGCCAGCTTATATTTTATGCCCTTTTGTAAGAGATTGAGTCCCTCCTTCTGATTTTGTTCTGCTCTTTTCCATTGCTTCCTCAGATGTCTCCTTGAAAATAGAAAGCATGTGGTTCCGAAATCAGCTAAATATTTATGACTGTGTCAGTCATTGAATCATTCATTCAGACGTTGTGGTTTCAGATTCAGATTAATTAAAACATTTTAAATAGACTGCAGAAATTAACATTTTTGTTTTTGTTTAGTTCTGTCAGGTCCATCAAGTCAAGAACACACACATGGCAATAAATGATTATGAAATTGTATTGAATAAAATGCAATTCAAGTTGATAATTAAAATTTGGCAGTATGGCTCTGTTCAGGGAGTCCTCTGAGCTTCCATGAGCACCATGAAATAGCAGAGAGTCAGGACAGCAGCACCATTAGGGAATGCTCACACATTTTAATACTGGGAGAGCAGAACTGTTTTCCCCCCCCATTTGAACAGAGCAGCAACAATGACAGAAAAGCAAATGCCACATTAAACATGATAAGGAGGAGCTGGGGAGGTGGTGGGTTGCAGAGAGCGAGGAGCGACCAGTTAGGACCGAACTGAATCTGCTTAAATAGGGTGCCCTGATTTGAGCGGTCATTAGCAGCGAAGGGAGATACACAGCAGATGCGCTAATGCAGCTCAGCTGAGCAGATCACTGATGAAACCGTGTTGACGGCCAATAGCGTTTGCAGCATCTTGACAACCAAGGCAGCATTTTAACCATCATTTAACCTCATAATTAGTCATTTGGACACTCAGGCAGCAACTCATACAAATTAATTACAATAGACCAGTTTACGTTTCTATCACCTCATTCAGCATCTTAGATTTCTCTTCACTGAGCACATCACATAGCATTATGGGATTGAAATTAGTGGGATTTAAATGGAAAAAAGTTTCTGTCACGAAAATGAGAAAGTTCTGGAGCAGAGTTACTGTGTTTATGGAAATAAATGTGATTTATCTTTGGTTTGATAGGTAGTACAACACACTTAGAATTTATGTGATCAGCCATCATCTCCTCAGTCACCTAGGAGAACCATTAATTAATACATCAAAACTATATAAATACTTGATCCAATGTGCAAAAATACACATCTTTGCTAAAGAATCAAAGATGAGACCGTTAGATCAAGGTTTGTTGACCATTCGGCTGAGTTTATTTTTATTAGTGTTTTCATTTGGCCATTTTCAACCAAATCCGGAATTTTCTTCTCAAAATTAGGTTAAATTCTAACTCAGCACTCAAAAAGGTGATTATGTGATTATATTATGTGTGGTTATATTACATGTCAGCCCGTTCTCATCCTTTAACGTCATATAGAACACTATATGCAAAAACGGCGCTATACTACGCACATGGAACCCTTTATCGGTAATATAACACGCGAACCCAAGACGTTATAAATCCTTTAGCGTGAATATGACACGCAGACCCTACCGCACACCTAATTAGCCCTCACAGCGCGTGTTATATTAACGATAACGGGTGCCATGTGCGTAGTATAGCGCCGTTTTGTCATATAGCGTTCTATATGACGTTAAAGGATGAGAATGCGTTGTACATGTTATTATGGCTTAGTGGTGAAGAGTAGGAGTACCTCAAACTATGGTTGGAGCAGGACAGGGTGTCACAAGAGACTGGAGACAATCAGCAGCCGTGACACGCACAAAACTTCAATGAACCAGAGATGTAAGCGTGACTAAAAATACCAAGAGGAAAATAGAACTATTTATAACTTAGCCGTGAGAGAAAGGAGTGAATTACTGCAACAATGAGCCAATAGACACACACACACATGCACTTGGACCTTGAAGCGACTATGGTACAGAAATTGGTACCAGCTGTCTAGCCTGCAAATATGTTGCTGTGGAAAGGCAAAAGTGTCCAAATGTGAGGAATTAATCATTTACTCATAAAATCTGGCCACTTAATTTAAGAAACCTCAGGCACTCCATGTATTTGCTTCCATTTATGTGTGGTGGTGGTTCTGGCTCTTCTCTTTCTGCATCCACTTTGCAGTTTTGTGCAGAGGTGGAGATGTGAGAGCTGTACCACTTGAATTCCAGGTGGTTTAGCTGCAAGTGACACGAGCTGCAACCAGAGGATGATGTCTTTGAGTTCACTTAACAAAATATTGTATTTGGGATGTTCTGGTCGGTTATTAAAGATTAGTTCACCCCAAAATTGAAATTCTGTCTTTAATTAATTACTCACCCTCATGTGGTTCCAAACCCGTAAGACTTTTGTTGATGTTTTGAACACAAATGAAGATCTTTTTAATGAAATCTGAGTTTTCTGCCCCTCCTTTGACAACTAAGCAAGTTCCACTTTCAATCCCCAGAGAGGTAGAAAAGACATCAATCCATGTCACTCCACCTCAATTGAAGCAACGAAGGTGCTTTGCTTTGCTCGTGCTGCTTCATTAAATTGAAGTTAAACCACTGGAGTCACTTGGATTATTTAAATTACGTCTTTACTATCTTTCTTGGGCTTGAAAGGGACATTTGCATTGCTGTCAGTGAAGGGACAGAATTCTCTATTAGATTTCATTAAAAAGATCTTTATTTGTGTTCCGAAGATGGACAAAAGTCTTACATGTTCAAACATCATGAGGGTGAGTAATTAATGACAGAATTTTAATTTATGGCCAAAATATCCTTTTAAACTGCATGCAAATGATCTTTTAATCCCACCAAATAATGGTGATGGATAATACAAACCATTAATAATTGTGGAAACGTTAGCAAGAAAGTATGATTTATACTATATATGTACTAAAACTGCATTTCAGAAAAAATATGGTTAACATTGTTCATTTTTGTAAAGTACCAGACATATGGATGAGAGTTCTGTAAAAAACATAAGGCTGACCTAAAACAAAATGCATTCAATGTGCACATTTTCCAGTGTCCTTCAATTACAGCAAAACTTATTAAAACCTATGTTTGAATTCAAAGAAAACATTTAAAGTGTCACTAAGTACAGTATTCGACTGAATGCCTTCCTTTATAGTCTGAATTATAACGACTCACAGTGACTCAATGGATTCTGGTCCCGAGAGTCAAACTCTACAAATGAGTCAGAAATGATAAAATGAGAGATTGTCTCCTGAGTAATATGCAGAGTTCACCGATGCCTTTCATGTCACAGCCTCTGGGTTGGATGACTTGTCATATCAAAATACTTCACTCACTGAGATGGCAAGAATAAGTGCTGAAGGCTAATTGTACATGAATGACAATTCAGTATATCGTAAGTCATTCTGAGTTGGCCTATTTGGACCAGAGATGAGTACGTTTGGTACTCAACTGATGCCGGTATGCAAGAACCTGGCGGCCAGTGCACTTAAATCAAGTGACTTACTCCCAAACATTCCTGGAAAAGCAGGCCGAACTTCGAAGAAGAACGTGTCACACGTCTCTATTTAACATGATCTCAACGCTAACTCTGGTGACTCAGTGCTTTCACTCTCTCATATACGCACACATGCAAACACAACATAGCATCTGTGCTCCTTTGATTTATGGGTCTAGAGCCTCTCTGCAGCCTGTGAGAGGACTCTGTTGACATGACTGTTTCATAAGGCAATAAAATATCATTCAGAATCACTGGGCTCTTGTATAACTTGAAAAGCCACATCTGTGGACCGTTGATCTCTCATATGAGACCGTGGGGAATAGGTTCAAATACTACAGGCTGCACAGACACCCAAAACTTACATCTGAGAAATCTGCCCTTTCCAATTAAACCATCTGTTACTCAAACACAGCTGAGGTTTGAAAGCAGCTCTGCAAAAAATTAAACGTCTGGGTCTAGTGTTCGGAGAAGGAAAATGACACACAACACCAGTATGTCATTGTAGTATTCTTGTAAATAGCCACTGATGTTGATCATTTTCAAATGCACTGATTTGATCCAAAAAAAATAAAAAATCAAGGTGCTGCACAATATGCATTAAGTCTATTTAGCCAATATCAATAAAAACGCATATTACCGTTCAAAGGTTTGGTGTAGAAAGTTCTATACTTTTATTTGCAATAAACATTTCTTATTATTAATGTTGAAAGCAGGTGTGCTTAATATTTTGGTGGAAACTGATTTTTTTTTTCAGAAACTTTCAGTGAATAGAAAGTACAAAAGAACAGCATTTATTTGAAATATAAATAAATGTAAAAGTCTTTACAGTCACTTTGATCAACTTAATGCATCCTCAGCTTTCCAGGAATCATATTTTTTGGCTACTTTAATGTAATTAATATGATTGAAATCTGGTGCCTTATAAATCTTGTTTTACTGCTTTCCAGCAAAGCAGAAAGGTAATTAGTTGGTTCCTATAACTGCCATGATAAGCATTACTATGCAACAGCACTCAACAACTACATTGAAGCTAGATACAAATAAAAAACACCCCAATAAAACAAGTATGCAGGTATGTAGCACTTAGCATTGTGGCGTCATATTTCCTCCAGCCAAACTACAGAACATGGAAACTTGTCCTACCGAGAACCCTTCAGGAACAATGCATGAATGCACAAGCTCGATCTGTGCTCTATCTGAACTTTAAAGGTGTCCGTTAAGCCTTAAATTTCTTCCAGAATCAGTCAGCATGGATACTGTGTAACTCACCATAAGCTTTTGATATAGTCAAATCACATTGTTTGGACTAAATGCCACCAAGACTCACTTGGGTGTTGCGTGCAGATTTTGAAGGTAACCTGCATTCATGGTGTGAGGAGATAATTTGTTGCAGCTCTTGTAAGTGAATGAAACAATCACCCAAAATCACCCAAGCTATAAAGTGAAGGGAGGAAAAACAGTGACCGTAATGAGAAGCAAGTCAGAAGACAATCTTGGTCAAAACTGAGGTCTGTTCACTATCACACTCAACGCCATCACAGCCCCCTCATTTTACACACCACCAGTGTAGGTCAGATGCTTTTGCCCACACCACCGTTCTCCAGCCAACTTGAACCCCAACAACTGTCTTCTCTGAGCCAGCTTTACCACAACAGGAATGTAGGAGCAGCAAATAGCTGTAGGGGAAGAGATGACAGATGGCCATCCTGAAGATAATAATTACCACATTTCTCACTGCTATGCATATCTCTGACGTGTCCCCTTCCACAGCACAATGGACACCCACAGGAAGAGACAACAAAACAAGAAATATAATAATGTTTTTTTGTTGTTGTTGTTTTTTTTTTTTTACAAAGGGATTTACTTGAGTTAAGGATGATAACTATAATAATAATGACAAAGATTTATTTAAAAAAAAAAAAACGATACATTGTAAATTGAAAATAGCAGCATCCACACCACAGCTATAATGACAAAGGATCTTGTTGGAATCACTTCCAGAACAATTTTTTTTTCCAGATGATGAATGAAAAACAACAACTTCCAGTGAGTCCGAATCCGTCCTGCTTTAAAGACCTTGAGCTTTAGTTAATACACGTAGATAGTATAGTTATCTTTATGGTTATCGTTCTTGGTGTGATCATTCTTGGTGTGAACAGGCCTTTTAGTGTTACCTAGTAGTTAGGTCAGTTTGAATCAGTTATACATTTGACTCAAATAAAACTAGGTAATTTAGATGCTACAATATGAAACACATTTAAGATACATGGCAAAAAAAAATTGCAGCATAAAATAGGTTTGGGAAACCATTTAAAAAAAAAACAAAAAAAACGTGCAAGTGAACAGTGTAGCTTTAACAGTACAAATTACTCACATGAGGCGGACCTTTTTAGTGAATCAAACTCGTTCAGCTTACAAAAATCTGCGATTTAAGGATAGGCAATTGCGTAGAGGCCAACAGCAATAGCAATTTAGCTTTGAAAGAGCATCTCTAAAGCCAAACCTCCTCCAGAACACATGAACACACACAGCAGAGTCTGCAAAGCGCTGCTTTGCACAACGTTAAATTACCTCATATCTAAAACCAAATAGCATTACAATAATAATGAACTTAAACAACTTACTGTTACATATGTGTCCTGTGTTTCCCCCATTCTTTGTGTTTTGGTTTAGTCCTGGCACAGTTTTCCCGCTCCTCTTTAGTATTCAGTTCATTCACCTGTGTTTAGTTAATTTGCCCCAGCTGTGTCTTGTTTCCCTTTTTATTCCTCTGTGTATTTAAGTTCCTCTCTTGTCAGTGTTCAGGGTCATCACACCTTATTCCAGTAGATGGCAGTAATGCACATAGATTGCAAACTGCCTATAAAAATCACTGAAGAAGAAGAAGAAGAAGAAGAAGAAGAAGAAGAAGAGGAAGAAGAAGAAGAAGAGGAAGAGGAAGAAGAAGAAGAAGAAGAAGAAGAAGAAGAAGAAGAAGAAGAAGAATAAGAAGAAGAAGAAGTTTTCAGGGGAGGTTCACGTTTATGAAAAGTGTGTGAATCCCCGCTGCCCATTTTACTGCCTGTCTCAGTTTGAGTTTAGTAAATATTTGTATTGTCTCTTGTCAGTGTTCAGGATCATCACACCTTATTCCAGTAGATGGCGGTAATGCACATAGATTGCAAACTGCCTATAAAAATCACTGAAGAAGAAGAAGAAGTTTTCAGGGGAGGTTCACGTTTATGTGTGTGTGTACCCGCTGCCCATTTTACTGCCTGTCTCAGTTTGAGTTTAGTAAATATTTGTATTGGAGCATTTTGAAACAGTCTCTCCTTCAATCTGCACCACTCCGTAACAGAAGAACCAAACAAACAAAAAATGGATGAAGCGGGGCTAATCTTGTGTTCTATTTACCAGAATGGCTGTAAAGATAGAATCTTACATAGATTAATTGAATAAGTACAGCTATCAAACCTCCCTTACCGATCAGCAGTTGGTGGATCTATTTTGGGATGGTTTAGATCTACACTTCTATTCATGGATCCCACCCGGAAATCCCAGTGAGACCATTGAGCGGAATCTGGAGGCCGTATTAAGATGGTTTGGCTCCCCGTTCATGGTCAGTAGCGTTGATTCGCCGCTGCCATCAGGTCTGTCTATGGGTGTCAAGGGCTGATGTCCAGCCAGGCAGATCCACCGCTAAAGGTCGCAAGAACCACCAAGAGGCCCGCCCAGCCGGGGTTTCGTCCCACAGAGACTTCTTCACCGCTGATCTTGTCCAGCCCAGAGACTTCTTCACTGCTGGTCCCGTCCATCTCAGAGACTTCTTCACCGCTGGTCCCGTCTAGCCCAGAGACTTCTTCTCCAGTGGTCCTGTCCAGCCCTACAGAGCCTTCTCTGCTGGTTCCGCCCTATAGAGCATTCTCTGCTGGTCCCGTTCAGCCCAGAGCATTCACCGCCGGTTCCAACCAGCCCAGAGCCTTCACCGCTAGTTTTGTCCAGCCCCGCCGAGCCAGACCTTCTTGTCATGCCTGTCGAGCCAGAGCTTCACGTCACGCCTGACGGGCCTTATCCGCTGGTCCCGTACAAGTCCTGAGCCTTCTCCGCTGGTCCCGTCCAGTCCCGGGCCTTCTCAGCTGGTCCTGTCCAGCTCCGAGCCTGTTCCTGAGCCTGTCACTCTCTCCAATAAAATTGAAAAAGGGGATATAGGACCCACCATGGCCGCCCGAGGGGTCGTCTGTGCCATGGCCACCCGAAGGTTCCTCTCCACCTTGGCCACCCAAAGGGGCATCTTGTGTGCCCTCTGCACTACCTGATCCGTCCTGGCCCCCTGCGCTACCTGATCCGCCCTGGCCCCCAGGCTCAAAGAATAGTGCCCCGCGAACTTGTCGAGTGCTCAATCCGCAAAGAGTCGGCACCTTCACAAAGAAAAACCCCACCCCAGTAGGAGAGGAGGACGAGACAATGATGCCAGTGGCAAAAGATTTCCAGAGCCTCACATTCGGGCGCAGACAGGTGATATAGCCTTCCGCAAGGTAGCATGGTTCCCGGAAGGAGATCGATACTGCAATCATACGGACGATGAGGACGCAGAGATGTGGCCTGGGAATGGCTGAAAACTGCAGATCGAGGTATTCCTCCGGCACTCCAGACAAATCACCAGGCTCACCCTGAGACACAGAGACAGAGGAAACAGCAGGAACAGAGGATACCAAACAATTAACATGACAAACAAGATTCCAAGAAAGAATTGTGCCATTGTCCCAGTTAATCTGCGAGTTAAGTTGGGTTAGCCATGGATGACCTAAAACAATCGGAGTAAAAGAGGACTGAAAATAAAAAAAAGAAATTGTCTCTTGATGATTCCCTGAGACTGTGAGACTCACTGGGATGGTGACATGGTAAACAGTAGAAAGCACCCTGCTGTCCAGAGCAAAGACAGTAGTAGTGTCCTCTAAGTCTACTAGAGTGATGTCATGTTTATGAGCCCATCTCTCGTCGATGAAATTCCCCTCTGCTCCAGAGTCGATTAGTGCCAATCAAGAAACGGAAGAACTGGCCCATCGAAGAACAGCAGGAAAGGTGGTATGAGTCCTTGGCGGTGAGGAGAGAACGGTTGCACTCACTAGTACTCCCCTGTGTACTGGCAAGCTCTGGCTTTAAACTGACACAAAGAGGCAAAGTGGCCAGCTGCCCCACAGTAAAGACAGAGGCGATTCTGAATTCGTCGCTGTCACTCAGTAGGAGAGAGGTGAATGCCATCCAGCTGCATTGGTTCTGGCTCTGGTCTGGGAACAGGTGAATCAACGGCTGAAGGCGGGATCTCTTGCTGCCTAGACTCACCGCTGTTGCTCAAAGCACTTGCCCAGGCAAATAGCTAGTTCCACTAACTGATCCAACTGAGCAGGCAGTTCACAAGCATTAATCTCCTCCTTGAACAACTCGTAGCAACCACAGCATTGAGCCTGTGCCTACCAAGCGGTCGTTCCCCAATCGTGTGCACGCCCAGTCAGCAAAGGGACCACATAGGCAATCCGAGTGCGATCTCCCGCATAAGTCTGAGGCTTAAACACCACCTCACATTGGGTTTAAAATGATCTACATTCAGTGGGCTCACCCGCATAGCAAGGAGGATTATTTATTCTCGGTTCGGGGGAACGAAGACGATTCTGTGAGGACGACGACTCTTGATGAAGATGAAGAAGTCAGGCAGATGTTTTGGTGACATCTGGTTGTCACCAAAACAAGGGTATGTGGGTTGTGAACTGCCAACAACTGTCTGGCTATCAACCAATGCTGAAAAGGATGAAGGTGTAAAAGTGAAAAGGCCTAACTGAATGGCCTATGAGGCTGCTGTGAGAAGGCCCGCTAGCCGTAAGAAGTGGAGATAAGGTAGCTTGCACCGAACCTGGAACCTCGCTATGGCTCCTAGTACAGCTTGCCTCCTGGTTACTGTGAGGTTAGCCCTCATTATTCAGGAGTCCAGATGCAATCCCAGAAAACATATTGGCTGGCATAAAGTAAGGCAGCTTTTCCCTAGATTTGCCCTCAGTCCTAAAGCAGTAACATACTCCAGTAGGCACTGTGTATTGTTGGCTACTTGCTGAGGTGATTTGGCACAAAATAGCCAATTGTCCAGGTAAGGGAGAATTGTCCAGGTTCCCGTTGTAGAAGTTCCAGTGCTACTTGCATACACCTTGTGAATACACAGGGAGAGAGGGAGAGGCCAAATGGTAGGACTCAATATTGGTATATCCTGCCCTGGAATGTGAATCGAAGAAATCCTCTGTGGTGAGGAGCAATGGGGATATGGAAGTATGCATCCTTCAGATCCACAGAGGTAAACCACATGCTGGGTTCGACTGCTTGTAGGACATCCCTGACACACAGCATGCAGAAAAGAAGGTGTTTGAGACTCCTGTTCAAGCATTTTCACAATAGCATATATTTGTTTTCCTAATCAGTTGTTGGGAAAGTTACATTGAACTATGGCGTGCTATTGTAGTAGTTGCAATTGTAATGTGTGATGTACTGCATAATTTATACTGCTTCTGTCTATACTATTCATGCCCCAACAACTGCTTTTGTTGAAGTAAAATGTACTGAATTATTGTGAAATAAATAAATAAATAAATAAATAAAAATAAATAAAAAAACATCTGAGGTCCACGATTGGCCTGGAACTTTCATCCTTCTTGCGAATTAGTAAGTACTTAAAATCCTTGAGAATAAAATCCTCAAGAGCTTCTTGAGCAGCTGAACCAAAAATCTGCCCAGCCACCAGTGGTAGTAGGCGAAGATTGCTATGGCAAGCCTCCAGAAGTCTAAACTGTGCTAGCCAAACCTGTCGCCTAGCCTGTGTAGTAAACCCAAGAGCCTTCCCGCTAGAGAAAGTGATCGAACCCAAGGCTTGTAAGAAAACCTCAAGTAACTCTGATGTGGTATTATCTGGTGGGTTAGTACTTAAAGCAGAATGAAGTGCTAACAGAAGATGAGCCATGGAGTTCCCCACACAACTCAAGCAGTATTATACATTCTAACCAACAGATCATCTGTGCATCTACTAGCAGTAGACACTACCAGTGAAGAAATGCATGGCTCAACTGGAGGCATGCACCAAGGCCTGTTTCGTCAGCTTCAGCCATTGCCGCCAATGTACGAGCCACACGATCAGGTCTGGATAAAGGAGCTGACAGAAACGCAGAAGAAACAACATCTGTGAAGTCAGGACAACTTGGCATTAGGAAATCCTCTTGCTGGGAAACTGAGCAACGCAAGGCCTGGTAGTGGAGGAGGTGGATCCAAATTCAGCTTAGGGAGTGCCATCTTGTCTTGCAGAGAGAAAACCACTGAAGAAGGAGCATCCTGAAGGCCAGAACCATTGTTCCTATGGGGACATAGAACTGGGAACGTGAGGGTATCTTCTCCTCCATTTGAGTATAATAATCCTGTTCCTCCCGGTCTAAGGAGTCAGAGGCCGCAATAGATAAAGTGTCTGGTTCTCTCCTGGATGCCAGCTCATACCTGGGCAAGAGAGGAGCTAAAACACCCACCCCTGTAATTAAACTTTAATACCCTGAACTGCGTTCGCAAGCTCAGCTACTTGCTGGGTCAATGTACTTGACTCCGCGGAGGTTCGCATCCTCTTTGAAGGCCTTCCAGCCCCACTGGCCACACACTTGCTACTCACATGCGACGCTACCCCAGCTGATGGAGCAGAATTATTAAACTCAGGATCTAATTCAGCCAGTCAATGTTGTCTCATCTCCAAGGACATCCAACCACATTCAGGACATGGGTCTACTAAAGCCTCTCAGAGGTGATCAATGCCTAGGCAACATAAGATCCATTGGAGCGGAGCAGAGGGAGCATGAAGCTGCCATAACTTCCAGACCAGCATTTGAAAAACCCCTGGTCAGCCAATGGGTTTATAAAAAAAGGCATTGCAGTTGCCACGATAAGCCTTATCAATGCATCACTCTGGTTAACCAATGAGCATAACAAAGTAGTCGTTTCAGACAATAAACAATACTACATGTCATCTGATAGAACCCTGGTTAACCACTGAGTTCACGTGAGTACTCACCTCAACACTGCTGGTAGCGATTGGTTCCAAACAAACCCTGGACAACCAGTGGGTATATGGTCCAATGCACGCCGGTAATCCAATTAACTAACAAAATATTTTTTCCCAAAACACAACTGTAGCGGGGAGCAGTTGCTCACCAAAAACGCTGTGCATGTCCAAGCGAGATCTCTTCGCAAGAATGACCGTGACATGAACGGAGTGGATATAGCTTCCGACACGTCATCAGTCAGGGTTACAGGTTACAAATCAATGCAATATTCTTGATATGGTTCGTGAGACGCAACTCCTTCCGCCATCTTTGACCATCTCTGGCGGTCTGTTACAGTGAAATAGACCAAACCCAGCTTATGACAAATTCTTAGTAATATGATAGAAAATCTCATCACTTGACAATGAAATTGCATTCCCCCCCCCAAAATATTTATTTTATAAAAGTACAAAAAGAATCAATAAATGGGCTATATGCACGCATAAGTTCCGCATTTGATGTAAGGATGCTCGTCCATTTCCGGTTGTGTAGATTAAAGAGGAGGAAAACCGGAGAAAACGGGATTATGGCAGAGTCTTCAATATTTACTGTCCTCCCGTCTTTGAAACGAAACGTACATACGTTTAGATGTAATTTTATATATAGTTATGTTTATTTAATATAATTTTAAAAAGAAGCATAAACACAACGAGGGGTGTCTGTTTTATCTGTTTTTGTGACTAACGTTTCATTAGTATAACCATGGAGTATAAAATTCAATATAAATTCTCGGTATTGCATTGGACTCTATGATCGGCGGAAGTTATCGAGCATCCTTAATCCTTCACCGGAAATAACGCCGTGCATAGAGCCCATTGTTACAACCAAAAAGGTTAAGAGCAATTGAAAGCATTAAAGGCTTTGCAATGTCCATTGCTAAATAAGTCTTTACATGGCTTGAATAAGCGTTTCACAAGGCCATGTCGCTGTGAGAATGTGTTATCCAGTGATCCACTCATGGCAGGTTAAGACCTCCAATGTAAGCTTTCCTCAGGAAGCGATGATAGATGGTGAACTTTCACCTCTAGGTCAGGAAGCTAAGTGACTCTGGCATGTCAGTACTTGCTCTACTTGATTCATGTAGTATCTGCTATCAGAGTTGTCCTTCATCAAGCCTTCTCTTTTAGAAAGATGTGTCATGTTCATAGTAGTGGGAATAACTACTGTGAAAGAGGCGTCTGTCTTGATTTTTCATTTTAACTATTATGAATAAACCACATAGAAGATTCCACACATGGACAACTTTTGCTCCAACTGGTATATTCTGTGATCAGTGAAGACTGGACATGGCTGTACAATGAGGGGGGAAGGGGGAAGAAGACAGTGTCAGAAGCATCTTGTATGCCATAATTATGAGGTATCTTTTGGAATTCCTCTGGAGGCTCACTTCTCTTGGATCTTTATACCTGTCACAAAGTCCAAGCTGTCTGCCTTCGGAACAATTCAAAATGTGCCAACAGACAAAGGGAGAAAAGAAAAACAAAAGTCCAGGAGATCAAGATTATAGAGTCAGTTTCCTCAAGCCTCTGTAAACAGTATCGCCACCATTGAAGTAAAGATGTCATGGTTTTTATAGGGCTGTTATATTATTAGGGTGTCTTGTGATGCATTTCTGAATCAGGTTGGAAATGAATGACCTATTATTACAGAACCAGTCTGAACCCTTATCAGGACATTTCATCCGTCACAAATTGGCACATTTTATACATTCCCGTCCATTATGAAATATGAAAAGTCTATGTGGAAAACATTTTTGAAAACCTTCGAGTCAGAAAGCTGATGTGAAATGTAACGATTGTGCCAGCATAGGAGAGAAGCAGGACAAGTAGGGTAATATGCACTTTTCACACAGTATTTTTTCCAGCTTTTGTGTAATAATAGGACTTTATTAAATCTAAATGTGTTAAATATGTGATACATTTCATTGGAAACGTCAGCGGCACAGTGAAATTGGCTTAAAATAAGTCATGATTTACTATTTCACAGAATTTATTGCTAAACTTCAATACGCCATGTTTCAGTAGTTTTCTTTGGTTGCAGGCCTGGTTTTACACAATATTCAAATGATAAAGCCAGGCAAATGTAAAACTATTTTTTAACAAGGAGGCAAACAAGGGTATGTTTGTTCTGAGATTGAAGAAAAAAATCTTAAAGTCAGGTTTTGAATTTCTGGCCTGGAATTACAAAATGTTATTTCACAGAGACAAAAATAGACCTAAACAGATACAGATACTGAATATCACTTACCGTGATTAGAATAAAATTGTAAGATGAATATTTAATCTTTATTTGCCTGTCTATATGCTCAAAGTATGCAACTGACAATGTACTTTCACATACATTTCCCATTGTCTGTTGCTACTTACAGTTAAAGGGACAGTTCTTCCCAAAATGAAAATTCTGTCATCATTTACTCACCCTCATACTGTTCCAAACTTGCATGACTTTCTTTCTTCTTTGGAAGATAAAAAAAATAGATATATTTTGAACAACATTCATATACCATTTAGGTTACTATTAATCCCTGTTGTACAAAAAACACCCAGACATTTCTTAACTCTTTTCCCACCATTAACAAGTTTTTCCCGCAATCTATGTTTTCACTGTTACATGAAAATAGAAGTTGCTTACGCACAAGTAAAGCTAACATGATCACCAATCATTCAACAGCATGTAAATCAAAACTGTCTAATGTTACAGCGTAAAATGTTGAACCCACAAAGAGGTACAGTATATGAATGTGCAAGCTTTGGGCGTGTTGATGGACTCGATTTACTAAATCAATGTTTTGATCTACGAAATCTTTGTCAAAAACCAGATTTTCTCATTGACAATATCTTTTTTTCCTGTTCCACAGAAGAAAGTAAGTCATACAGATTTGGAACATCATGAGGGAAAGTAAATTATGACAGAATTTTAATTTATGGGTGAACTATACCTTTAATTCCTGGGGGGGATTATAGAAAAAAAAACACATTTATCCTTTTATTGTTAACATTTTCCCATCTTCATCTAACAGTAATCTACCTGTTGGTGAGGTATAGGTACAACTAAGCCATTGTTTACTCAAAGTGTGCTATTAGATAAGTGTGCATAAACCCTCCGAACAGAGATGGCAAATCAATCATTGATGTTTACAGAAGAATTGTGAGAGGGGGAAGGTATGGGTGAGAGTGCAGCTGCTCAACAAAAGGCCTGTAAGCTGATTGAGCACCCTGTTAAGCCTGCTCCCCAAGGAACCAGGCGGGAAGTCAAGAAAAGTGGGTGTCCACTGCTACCCTTCCTCTGCCTCAGGCAGGGTCAGAAAGACCCCCTCCTTCAGGCTTCATATGATCGCATGCTCCCAATCACATGGGCAATGGCTGCAGATGAGGCATTCATCTGTCTGCATACACACACTCAAATGAGCAAACACATGACCCACACCATTGCCAGTATAGTCAAGGAAATTGTAGGGTGCAATTATTTCTTCAAACCACCTCTGGAATAATCTCTTTAGTGTTTTATGAAACTGCAAATCAATAATATCTCTCGAAATAGTTTTAACTTGTTAGTATGACAATGGTAACGTATTTGTTATGCATGCTGCTGCAGAGCAATATGGATTTCTACCACCAACAGACACGCTTCTGTGAGCAATTATGCTGCTGCATGAATAGGCATGCATAAATCCCGTAGCAGACCTAGGCAGGTGGAGCTGGGGGAGGTGGAGGGTTTCAGATTAACTTTGATAGGGCACTGAACCAGGCTATTTTAAATGTTGAGCAAGCAATCTCTATTGGCTGCAGGACCTGCAGAGTCCAATCAGCTTGTGCTTGTACTGTGTATAAATGATGTGATGAGGTGTTATCCACCTTACTTTTAACATAAGAGTGGACACAGCCATTTGTAATGTGTGAGGCTTCCTGTTTCATTTGCTTTTCTGAGAAAATAAGTCAGAATTATGGCTATATATCATGCAATTCTGACAATTGACAATTATCTTAGAATTGGGAGTTATGAAGTCAGAATTGTGAAATAAACGCGCAATTGCCAGAAAAAAGGTCAGATTTGCACAAATATAAACTTAAAGGAGTTCACTTTTGAAAAAAACTTTTGCTGATAATTTACTCACCCCAATGTCATCCAAGATGTCCATGTCTTTCTTTCTTCAGTCGAAAAGAAATTAAGGTTTTTGATGAAAACATTCCAGCATTTTTCTCCATATAATGGACTTCAATGGGACCCAAACGGTTCAAGGTCAAAAAGACAGTTTCAGTACAAACTGTTCAAAGGGCTTTAAACGATTCCAGACGATGAATAAGGGTCTTATCAAGCGAAACGATCGCTCATTTAATAAATAAATAACAAATTTTAAGTTTTAAAAGCTAAAATTGTCGCCTTGCTCTGTTCTGTGATGCGCGTTCGTGACTCTACTGTTCGAACTCGTTCATCAAAATGAACAAATTTTTTGTTTGACTTTTTTCAGAATTCTGAGATATCTCAGTTATAAAGTCAGAATTTCGAGATGTAAACTTGCATGTGTAACATATAAGAGATATAAACTCGCAATTCAACCTTTTTTCTTTTTATTTAAAGGAGTAGTTCACTTTTGAAAAAAACATTTGCTGATAATTTACTCACCCCCATGTCATGCAAGATGTCCATGTCATTCTTTTTTCAGTCGAAAAGGAATTTAGGATTTTGATGAAAACATTCCAGCATTTTTCTCCATATAATGCCCAAATTGTGAGATAAAAAGACTTGGTTATCTTTTAAATTGTTTTACCAAGCTAACCAACCAAGATAATGTTGCTGCTGTTGCTGCAGACCGAGTTTGACTTGCTTCTGCAAAATGCTCTAAGTTACATAGAATTAAACCTTCAATTTTGAAATAGTCTTTTTTTAAAGTACTCTAATCTTGTTTTTATCTACAACTTTGAAAAAAAAAATCATTGTTTACAGTGTAGCGGTTAATCAAAATCTGAAGTCTTGCGGAAGTAGCTTATATTCGGTTCCAAAAATAAGGTGGATAAGAAGGCTGTAGTGATTTGTAAACCATGTTTGGTAAAATGAAAAGACTTTTACCACGTAAACCTGTTAAGTATTCAAACATTCATTCCTATTGGGATTCATCTGCCGGCAAATGTGAACAAAGCTGGTCTAAAAAAAACAAAGAGATAGAGTGAAAAACGCTTCAGTCTTACATGCCCTTTCCTGAGCATTGCCAATTATTTCCCCATCCAACGACTGACAGCAGTGAATGTGGGTCACGAGGCACACAATCTTCTCTTGATTGACAACTAGTAAATACAGCAATGAGGAAAGGTTTTAATGATCCTCCGAGATCTCAGACCAACCACAATGTGCTATTCATCTCTAATGAGGAGAGAGTGTGTCACAGTGTGTTGGTTTGTTGTCTTTGGACCTCCACGATGATACATTTCGTATCCTTTAAGGGGCAGTGTGTTGTGGGATCAAATCTACAAAACCCACTGATTTCCAAGTCTTGCCTTACATAACAAAGGCCCTTCCGTAATTCATGAAAACACTGACCCGAATCGCCCCGTCTCATTTTCCAGGTTGCCATTGTTTCCGGTCGCATCGTTGTCCCACCTCCCACACCGAGAGCGTGTCCGTCCTGGAGCGTTCCAAAACGGATGACATCAACCCCTCTCCTGATCGACAGTGCAAGCGAGGTAAAGGGTCACATGGCAGCATCACTGAGTCTATTGTGCTGCAGTGGGAAAGCCACACGGACTGTAATGAGCTGGAGGGCTTGGCTGTAATCTGCCAACACTGCTGCAATATAAATCACAGCATAAAAAACACTCTATAATAGCACATTGTTCGAGGCCAGTAAAAGCTTGGGTCCAAGGCACTATTTTCACGTTTGGAATGAAAGTGCATTTTTGGCGCATTGTACCGGGCTTGTAAAAAAAACGCTCTTTTCACGAGTCAGGTGAGTTTACACAGCAAGAGTATGCTTTCATGTTGCAAAGACATAGTGAGTCTTTCCAGCATAGTGAGAGCTTTATGACCTGCTGATGCACACATATCTTTTTCTCCACCGTCACGGTTCCTGGAAGAAGCTTGAACATTCCTGGTCTCCTTCGCGCTGAGCACCCTTCTCTGCTTCCAGCTCACTAGGCATCCTGGGCCCTCTCCATTTCACCTGGGATCATCACTCCGAGCCCCCTGGAATGCGGGATTAATGGCCCGCTACGTTCAAGATATCTGAGATGACACGTTCTCTTATCAGTAACACTCATTCATCATGATGTGAGTGTGGTCAGAAGCACATTATGAAGTCGATTGTAGAGATCGCTTATTAAAAAAAAGTCACCACCGAATTAGAAGACGGAGCCTTTAATTTAGCAGATGTAGCACGAGTCCAAAATGACGAGGGGCCGATGGGATTAGCAAGCTAAGCAAAACAGAAATTGATGCATTTCAATATGATAGCTCACATTTTAACAGACCGTCACTGCCAAGAGGGAATTAATAAGCACTCTTGCTGACAGCCTCATGCAATCTGTGCGCAAGGCTGGCATTTTCCAGCAACACAGTGAGCGAACGCAAGACATAAATTACAGCATGATTAAAGACCCTCCTGAGAGATGTTTATGTATTTTATGCATGGTTATGGTCAGCTTCATCCCCGTTTATGCGGATGTGATTGCCTTTAATTATTGAGAGCCATCTGATAATGCCAGATGACTGCACCTCTTCTTTTAAATTATGATGTAGACGTCACGTTGATACGGCATTAAAATAAATATAGGTTATCTTTTAGTTCGGTAATAGCACATTTCAGGCTGCCACGGTGCGCTCGCTCTCCCATATGAGACACGCTTTTGGGCATCTCAAAAGTACAAAATATACGGGTAAACCTTTTCGGCGGTCCAGTCGTCTGTGGTGACACGCGTCATTACGGGGTTGCGGTCTGAGTGCAAGCGCTGATTGGTGGATACCGAGGGTGTGCGCGCATCATGCGCTGGCTTTCTTACAGACCCCGAATCCCTAATTCAGTCCATGCTACGAGGGAGGCAGTGGCGGCTGCTGCTCTTTCAAAGAGGGGAAGCTCATTTTATGAAAAACTTGACTGTCTGATGTGGGGATGGTGAAAGGAGCTAAGTCTCAGGTGCAGATTTGAAGGGCTTTATTTTAATAATAAAACAAAATACAAACAAAAGGACTGCATACACAAGAATAAATAGGTAGAAAACAAGGCAGGTAACGACAAGTGGGAAGGACAGGTGGGGCAAATTGATAATCAGACATGACAAAAAAACAAGCCTATGGTCAGTAAAACAAATCACAAGCAATTGTGCTCACACAAAATGAGACATGAAGAACAATGAGAACACACTTAATACATAAGCCACTTGTTCACAAAGAACATGATGACACACAGCTGATGTAAAACACAAGCTGTACGCTACACAGAACAAGACATAAAAGCACGAGGCCGAAGTAAACACGAACCGCGTGCTAAGTGGACTGAGAGAACACGAAACCGCACGCTCACACAAGACATGAAGTTATTTATGAGAACGAGCGTAAGCTGTGCGTTCACAACAGAAAGCAAATGCGGAGTATGAATGGCTGAATCCCGACAAAAAAAACGAAACCAAACTAGACGGACATCTGTCGTGGCGAAAAGTGATGGTCCGCCGAAAATTGATGGTCGGCCGC
Organism: Pimephales promelas; assembly: GCF_988280905.1. Lineage (NCBI taxonomy): Eukaryota > Metazoa > Chordata > Actinopteri > Cypriniformes > Leuciscidae > Pimephales > Pimephales promelas. The sequence continues at coordinate 16,975,534 of NC_142777.1, forward strand.
GGGAGCGCGCGCACTGCCTGATGTAGGCTATCGCCCATTCTCTTTACGAATACAATTGTGTTTAAGTGGATCAAACAGACATAACGTGCAAAGAAACATCAGTTTATGTCTGTGGTAATAGCACTCACCCAGTATATTTTATCTATTAAAATACCTGTAAAGGGCCGATAATAACCATGAGAACTAGCCTATTGCGCCTGCCAAAAAGCGATTGAAGACTCTACTTATAAAAAAAAGTGATTGAAGACTTCTACTTACTCTTGATTGAAAGGTTATTTCTGCCCTGAAATTAGTTGATTCAACAGAATGGCACCTGTTGAAACACCACGCCCGCACATTAGTAGCCTGGATGCCAGCCCGAAGTCCGCCCCCACAACATTTTTTGGTCGGGAAGTTCGTTCTGGACTCGATCCGTTTGAGGAGTAATTATGATCAGGCAAAAAACGTTCGGGCCAATCAAATTGCCAGGGCGGGCTTTAAACGATGATGGACAGGTGATCTTCAGGGACGCAATCGTCACGTTATCAAAGAGCGCTTAACTGGTTTCCCTCAAAGATGACTGCAGCTGGAGAATTGAGATGTATAGATTCCGCTGTCGCGTCTGTTGTAAAATAAATCGACAGCGCATTAATTTTAATAGACGAACAGAAAACTGCAATCAAGGCATTTGTCGATCGGAAAGATATTTTTGCCGTCCTTTCTACATGATTCTGCAAAAGTGTAACTTATCAGCTGGCTCTGACGGTGGGACGTAATGAAAAGCCTGTGGTCGTTGTGGTTTCTCATTTGGTGGCACTCATGGAGAAGTAAGTAAAGAAGCAACACTCGTTATTTAACTTCTAAAATAAGTAAGTTCTGTAGTTGGCAACTGTATGCAAAGTAGTTGACTTACTGCGTTTCTCTGATTGGTTGTAGGTTTACCGACTATCCAATTGAGTGCAGAGGTTTTTTTCCTGGTTCGGTTAGGACACGCCTCATAATCAAAGCCCTATGGAGCAGTATCAGACTCATATTCCGACAAGAATATGAGTATGACGAAGTCAGGCTAGCACATTAAGGCACTTGACATCGACGGACGGAGGAAATGTGGGAATTAGGTTAAACAGTGAAATGTATGATGAAAATTGGCTAGCAAATGCACTGCGACGCTACGGGAATGCGAAGGAAATTGAGTCAGCCGACCTGCTATGCTAGTCTACTGTAACGCTATATGGTCTGTAAAAAAAAGTAGGCTAGGCTTTATGATTCTGAACGAACTCGACTTCTAAATGATCGTGTTCTAATGCATTTTAGTCAATAAAATATTTCCACAATAGTACAAATTTGATTTTTTTTACATTATCGGGGAAGCTGAGCTGGAGGTAGGCCTATATATGGAATCGCCACTGGTAGGCAAGCTAAACCACCGCACCAAACAGGTAAAGCACACCGAGTCTCTCCTAAATGCCAAACAGGGCATGTTGTATATGGGCACCTCTTGAAGCCACAAAATAATTCGCTCTTTCATTTTTCCTGGAAAGCAAAGCTTAGAGAACTGAAATACCAGATTTTAATTTACTGGCGTTATGTTGTTTATAATCTTGCCAACAGTATTTGAAGTGCTTAATAGGCTATAAAAACTTCGACAGTCTAACCATGTTTTATTATCCCCTCACCACGAGAGCATGTTGACCAAATATTTATCTACAGCTTCATTGCTGTTCATCTATTTTTCGCCTAAGGGTGGCCGCACAAGAAACCGTTTTAATTCTCAGTAGGCTATGACAAACCATTGAAACATGCAATGCTTAAAACATTTTTTATGTTATTACTTATTTATTGCATAAATGAATTCCTTTGATATGCTATAGTCATTAGGGACTAGTAATTATTGCACTTTTTGGCCTGAGATCTTTAATTTTAATATTATAAGGCACCCATTCTAATCATAGCTATATTAAAAGTGAAGTAACGAGAGAAGAAATAGTAAGTCTCATAATCATTTGCTGGTTTATTGTTGCTTATATATACTGTATATATGGCTGTTAACAAGAGGTAAAAACTAAATACTCTTCGATTTCTCACACAAACCGCTCGTTTCGTGCCTTAGGCCATCAATGTGTACTTACTTTTACAAGTCATTAAATCATGTTTAATTTGGACTTCTCTGTGCATGCTCTTTGAGGTGGACCCCCTAGACCTGCATTATATGACTGACAGACAAGAACAGTTTGACCAAAAAATGTCAAAATTGAAAATGCTGTGGAACAAAGACACCTACATCTTGGATGCCCTTGAGGTAAGCTAAAACATATCAAAAATGTATTTCAAAGTGAACTTTACCTTTAAGTCATTTCAACTTAAATTACAAACTGACTAAAAATTTGTTGAATCTTGTATTACTTATTACGTATTAGTTTAAGTTTAAAGTTGCTTAACTTGTTTTAATGAGTTAAAGCAATGTAAAAATATGTCATAACTTATTGATCACATACAGGCTATATAAACAATCTCAACACAACATAACATAACCTATGAAAAAAAAGGAAACCAGCATGACATAAAAAGCATCTTGCAATGGTAGGTAGGCCTATCTAATAAATAGGTAATGGTGAAATTTAAATAAATAGGCTACTATTGGAATACGTAACTAATTAAAAGATGAGTATTAGTGCACTCTTAAAATGGATGTGTTAAAAACAACACAACCTGTGTTATATCTTAACACATCTGTGTGTTTAGTTAAGGACAACACATTTTGTGTTACTTTTAACTCAACCAGTGTGTTATTGTTCTTAACACGGAGTGTGATTTCACTAAGTTTGCACTTTGAATTAGATTAAAATGTAGCAACTGACAAAATATTGTGTGTAAATAAGTTTTATTTACACTGGTGCACTCTTATAAAATGATTTTGTAAATAACACAACCTGTAAAAAGAGATGTTAAAAATGACACATGCTGTGTAGATTTTAACACATATAGTGTGTGTGCTTAGGGACAACACATTTTGTGTAGATTTTAACACATGCTGTGTAGATTTTAACACATATAGTGTGTGTGCTCAGGGACAACACATTTTGTGTAGATTTTAACACATGTTGTGTAGATTTTAACACGTTTTGTAGATTTTAACACATTTAGTGTGTTTGCTCAAGGACAACACATGTTGTGTCAAATTTAACACACAACCTGTGTTGTTTCTTTACACATCTCTGTGTTTATAAGGATTACACATTTTGTGTTACATTTAACACAACTAATGTGTTACACAGCAGCAGTGTGTTGTTGAAACCTTTTACACACTAATGTGTTATAGTAACACAACTTGTGTCAGATACGCGTCACATGTGACTGTAGTCGGAGAGTATTTGCCAGAGTTACTTCCCGTGTGCTTACAAAAGTGTTTGGATGAACATTGACACGTATTGGTAACTTGTGTTTATGTAGTCCAGTGATGTCTAATAGAGTTTGTTTGAACATTTGGATGTTTTAAACATCATTAATCTATATAGACAAGCTCTTATTGAGAATTAACAGAGATTTGATGTTTCATTTCAGTTTTATTTCAAGTCACCATAATCGTGATTAATGGCTCCTTTATTTGGGCTCTTGACCCTTTACTCTTGTTTTAGTGTTTCTCTGGATGCTGTAAATGTATTTTAATAAAATACATCTGTTATGGTGATAGAAAATATGATCAGATGGTTCTTGATGATGTCATAATCAGCAAGTTATGATCAAGTTTCTGAGTATATGGATGGTGTGCTTTATTTTAATGATTTATTGTTAGTTCTGAAAGTTTTGTGAATCTACATCCAGCAATCAAAAAGTGCAGAATGACAAAAAAAGTTTAAAGCTACAGCAGAAACCAGTCAAACACAGATATCAAGAATCAGCGTATGTATCTCAATAATGGTGACAAACGAAAAATTTCAGGCCGCAATGCATGCTGGTACTTATGGATGAGCTTTATAGAGACATGAAGCTTTGCCACCATTGTTGAGAGTCATATGCTGATTCTTGATGTCTGTATTTGACTAGTTTCTGCTGCAGCTTTAAACTTTCTCTAAACATATATTTTTTTAAGAATTATAGCATGAGGTAGCATACACCATAATATCATGTAAAAACTGAGTATCTGTAATCAAATATAAGTGATCAAATATACGTTATCTCTTAAACATTAAACTTCTCTTGCTATGTTAAAAAAACATCATGTTGAAAACTGATCATTTAATGATCTTTTTCCTCAAGATAATTTCAACTGTTTCAGATGTGCAATAAAAATACACAGAAACAGCAAACAGAGAAACGAATGATAAAGAGTGAAGGGTCAAGAGCCCAAATAAAGCTGCCACTAATCACGATTCTGGTGACATCAAAACAAACATTCAATGAATCGTCAACACAAAACCTGGTAATTCTCAATAAGTGTTTCTGTAGACGTCTGACAGAAATAAATTGTTTGTTATAATAAATTAGTTATCAATAACAAGTGAAATCAGCATTTGAAAAAACATTGAAACCGAGGCATGATGTGATTGGCTGCCAAAAACACTCATTAATCTGAAGTTTTTTTATGAATTAAGATTTTATTTATTTATTGTAATGTATTGTTTCATTTATTTTAGAGCTTGTTATGGGATACCATAGAAAATATACTACCTCTAGTTAGGTTCATAAACACAAACTTCCCTCCACCCATTAAAATTCTATCCAGTTACATTTTAACACACATTGTGTGTTAAAACTACACAACTTGTGTCAAAATACCATCAACACATGATGTGTGTTGTTTTTTAACACATCTCTTTTTAGAGTGTGACATAAAATTGCCATATTCACAGTTTCTCGGTAGTCCCACATCCATGAGGATGGCCTGCATCTGATTTAAGGCATGTTTCTCATTTGCAATAAATTTGCATGACGTGTGGATCCGATTAGAGTATTGCCGAAAACCAAAGTCACCAAAGAGTAAATCAAGATTGATGTGTTCTGTGTAGGCTAATTCTCAAAATGTTATAATGAGAAGAGTAGGTGATTTATTGCTAGCGAAAACATTCATTGCTACAAGAACTTCATTGCAATCATTACAAAACGAGGCTCAATTACTAAGCCTTCATTCAATTGTGTCTACATGCTGTTTATGTGTGTGTCAGACTCTGATATGCACACATGTCTATATGCCTTTTGTGTTGCTTTGTCTAAGTATGGCAGCTGCCTAGAGGGGGTGGTTTGAATGATGCAATCCCTGCCATCCATTAGCAAATTTGTCCCATTTTCTGGACTGTGTGGATTTGGCACATTGTGACTATATAATTAGCTCTGTCGACTGAGTTTTCAAAAACTGCAATGTAAAAAGTCACATTATCATTATGTCCTTTTTTTCATGTTCATCTGCTGGGTCACCAATTATACCAGCAATAAGAACAGAATGTGTCAACACTGTCAATGTCCCGGGTTTGGGAAATATCTTACTCCTAAGATCACCTGCACATTGTCGTATAATGTTTACTTATTCCAAATGTTTGAATTTATTGTAACACACTGTATTATGTTACAATATGTTAACACACATAATATGCAATAGTTTGAAACAGGCTTAATTTATTCTATTATAATACCTGATACTCTATCCAAATAATTTATAAAGAATCGAAATAGCCTACAAACTCTTAATCTTAAATATTAAATTGCAATCATCTATAGCCAAAGCAATAAACACTATTTTTATTTCAGTTGTAGGCTATCATATTCATTCCATGCTAACGAATAGTATTAGTGTGCATAGAAATACCATTTTATACCCTGTCCTATCATAGACACTGTACACTTTATTCGATTTATTAGAAATTTATGGATTGTAAATGCAACATTCTCTGAAGACTCGCAGGCTCTTGTCCGTGCAACACAGTCTGATGCCCCATGAGCACTTGTAGAGTAAATACCAACCCACTCTTACACATTTTACAAGCTTAGTTTATGGCAAGTAGAGACAAATTTCGCCAGACACACCCCTAAAACTTGGACGTGGTGGTCTGCGTCTCTGATTGGTCGGGAAGCACGACTGACAACACCTGCTTAACTCCTTCATCCAAATTGACACCCGGACTCTAGGAAATATATCCAGCATCCATCCCGTTTCCACTCTCACACGGTCGCTCTGTCACGTCGACCAGTATCCACACCAGATCCCAGGCTGGCAGCCTGTCGTTATTCATCGAGAAAACTGAGCGTAGAAATGTTGATCAAATGTACACTAGCCTTGCTACTTGTCTCCGTCTTGGGGGAAGTGGTGGGAACGGATAATGTTGATGTTCACGAGAGTCACCCCGAGAAACCGGCCAGTCAGAAGGGACGCCTCTCCTTACAAAATACAGGTAAGAGAATTAATGCAAGTGTTGTGAAGCTGTGATCCCAGCCCGAAGTGAGTCTTGTGTGTGCGGGCACGTGCGAGCTGCGCGCGGTCAGAAACCGGCCAATGCACATCTTATCACTCGCTGCTCTACGTGTTCCGATTACGCAGGAAGACGAGATATCGTCAATCCCTAGCACACGTAGAGAAATCCAATACCTTCGTAAACTATTAATAGCATGGCACAAGGTATGCAAAGATATTCGGTGACATGTCAGGTTCGCGTGGCGTGTGTGTCTTATTTTCGAGCGCACAGTGGATTAGTGTTTGGCTGCGACATCCTCTGCTTGTGTTATTATTAAGTGGCGATTCAAAGTGATCTCTATATAGAGCATCAAATAGCCTATAGACGTGCCCAACTTGTGTTGCATTGCGCTGACAAGCAAGTTAAACCTGTAATGTGGATCTGAGTGATGCAATGGCTTTACGTGTTGCATTAGAGGTGGGTCACACTTAAGTTAACCTTTCTCACGGCAACAGGGCGATTCAATCCCATCCCATCCATAACCTACGTTACTATGAAATAAGGCTGTCAAATCAGGGATCAGATGTTGACAACTTTCGCATAGGATTGACTGATTCAGAGTAGGTTAGTCTAATTACGCGCAAGATCCATTTTCATTCCCAACACAAGCTAGCAAAATCAGAGTGTGATGTTTCACTCAATGTTTGGCAGTCAGATTGGCACAAATCATGTGATGTTAGAGAAAGACAAATAATCAGTCTGGATTTCAATTTTATCATCCAAGTTGCTTTGCTCAAAGCATGAGTGGCCTTTGTGAGATTTTTAGAAATACATTTTAAAATAATGCAATTTTTATTTTTTTACTTTTCATGAACTGTTTTGCCTTTAGCTTTGGGCTTATACTGACACAATGGGGTTTCAGTTAGTTTTACAAGTTGAATTAACTATTTTCCTTGCATTAGAGTAAATGATTTTGTTGCGTATTACAGCACAGAATTTCTTCATTATAAAATAAAAGTACTTAAATTCCCAATATAGCCTACAAAATGTTTGTATTACCATCTGGTTGCTGTTGTACAACTAAAATGTTTAATAAATATAGTTTAATACAGGACAAACAGGCAGCTTTTCTCTTACTGTTGTTCTGTAATAGGACATGACTAACGGACACATCTCAAACTATAATTGTATAAAAACTGCTGATCTGATCATAAAGTCATGAAAATACTACTGAATGTTTGTTTTTGTGAGTTGATCTGATCTATCATCAATTGATCTACATAGATAGCATTCACAGATTTCTCACTCTCTAAATCAGCAAGTGAAGTGTTGTGCCTCAGATTAGCAAAATCACTTTCCTGAATATTAGTAGTTATTGGTGAATCAGAACTGCCTTTATCAGTTCCGATTAAAAGTCAAAAGACGCTTAATGCTGCCCTTTAAATGTGCGTTGCAGATATAATTGGAATTGGTGAGAGAGTGTGACTTGTTCATTTTCATATTTCCATGTCTCTATTTCCTAAAAACTCAGTAGTCATTTTTAATCTCCTCAGCAAGGTAAAAGCAATCTCGTCCTGCCCTATATACGGTTAACCTTGCTTTCCCACATCTCAGGCAGTTACTGCAAGATGCCTCCCAGTTTGATGGACTTTAATAGCATACCTTAATTACCACAGCGCTCTCTCTGCTAAATTTGTCCCCTAAATACAGTCCTTCAATTTTCACAGCAGAAACAAAGCCCGAAAATAGGCCTCAGCGCTCATGTGTGTGCATGATGGTAAAAGGTTGTCAAGGATATTTCTAAAGCAATTTTATTTCTTACATAAATATAGACCTGTTGTAGAGATAATCGAGAAAATAGAGTTCTAATCTGCTTTTCATTTATATAAATTCTTTATTTAGCTCTTAATGACATGCTCTCCCTTTCTAATCTCTACAGCTGAGATCCAGCACTGTCTTGTGAGCGCAGGAGACGTTGGCTGCGGTGTGTTCGAATGTTTCGAGAACAACTCCTGTGAAATTCGGGGCCTCCAGGAAATCTGCATGACCTTCCTGCACAATGCTGGAAAGTTCGACTCGCAGGTAATGTCCTTCGGGGGGGTTCATGCCCCCTCAGTCTAGAGGTCTTCTCGGGTCCTAAAATCTGTACCCGACACGAATCACTTCTTACCCAAACCCAACGTGCATACATTTTTTTTAAAGAAAAACCTCGAGTCCATTGCGCGTAGAAGAGCGGCTTTAGAGAAAACTTAGAAATAGTGAGATAATACCATTGTCATAAGCCCTGTTTACACCTGGTATTTAAGCAGCACTATGCAGTTTTATTACCTTAAAGGGTTAGTTCACCCAAAAATGAAAATTCTGTCAGTATTTACTCACCCTCATGTTGTTTCAACCCCGTAAGACCTTCGTTCATCTTCGGAACACAAATTAAGATATTTAAGATATTAAGATCGCTCCTGCATACAGTCCATAGGCTTCTTGAGGGACTGGCTCTTGCTGTCCCCGAAAAGACATCGTTAAAATAGTCCAAGTGACTACAGGGGCTCAATCTTAAGTTTATCAAACGACGAGAACACTTTTGTGCGCAAAAAAACAACAAAAATAACGACTTTATTTCAACTATTCACTTCCTTCTCCATGAGCCTGTAAGTCAGTTAACGTAGTGTGATTGCGTAGAGCTACGTCACACGTAGGCTCACTATTGGCCGACGCTGGTCATGTGTGTGTGATGCGTGTGACGTACAATAACAGAAGCTTACGCTATTAAACTAGTAACCTGACTCGCGCAGAGGGAGAAATAAACGAATAGTTGAAATAAAGTCGTTATTTTTGTTGTTGTTTTGCGCACAAAAATGTTCTCGTCGTTTGATAAACTTAAGATTGAGCCCCTGTAGTCACTTGAACTATTTTAACGATGTCTTTAATGACTTTTCGAGGACAGCAAGAGCCAGTCCCTCAAGAAGCCTATGGACTGTATGCAGGAGCGATCTTAATATCTTAAATATCTTAATTTGTGTTCCGAAGATGAACGAAGGTCTTACGGGGTTGGAACAACATGAGGGTGAGTGAATACTGACAGAATTTTCATTTTTGGGTGAACTAACCCTTTAACTGAATAGCTTCAGAGTTATTGCAATGGTTATTGCAATATGACTATTTTCAGGTTGAATGGTGGGCGTCTTGCCCCCCTGTTGCCTGTGAACGGAAAAAACACACTTGCAACTTTGAGCCTTGGGCCGCCGGCCGCAGTATCAGGAAGTGTCGCGTGATATCAGGTCTCGCGATGTAACGAATTGCTTTACGGCAAGGAAGATCTGCTAAAATAAACATCAAACAGAAATAACCTGGCAGCATATACATGCGGTGTTTGAGGCGCATACAATACAGACTGCCGACAGTTCAACAGGGCGCAGCTCTTAAAGGGGCCACACCTTATTTCCACTCGTTACGGCTTCTATCCTACTGAACAGGTACCGGTATACAGGGGGAGGGGATCAGCCCGTGAGTGCAGAGACATCTCTGCGTGAGTGCTTTTTACGACAGTAAAAGTACTCCACGGCGACTCTAGGGGTCACCATTTGACAAAAACGGAAATCTTGCAAAGTGCTGCTTTAAGATGCGTTTTGGTCGATCGGATCACAAGCGGACCAGGGAGACACATTCCCGCCTCTTTTGTCTACTTTTAACCTCTTCTGTCCTGATTTCTTCGAGGGGAGGGTCTATGGGCGACGTATGCTGACAAAGTATAAATCCCGTCTGGCTTGCACGCTTCCCGTAATGTTTACTCGTCAGGTCAGTCACACATTCGACCATATAATCGTTTACAATACGATAGCAAGCCATTCAAATGTGTTTTCGACTTCTGCCGTCACAAACTTCCTTGTATCTAATAACGTCAACGTGCCAGCGGGCTTTAGCATATCATTAACAGTTAACTAGCAGGGGAGTCTCGAGAGATGGCAGGATATCCCGAGATATATATTTTTTTTTGTTGATATGAAAAATCTGGTAGATTTAGCAATATTGCGGGTTTATGCAGTATTTTATGATGTTATGATGAACTATATGCCTTTCTCCACTGACAATTTGAGTTGTTCATTCTTCAAAGCGTTTCTGATGATTTTTAGAAGGCAGACTGAGATGGCGAATGGGAACATAGTTTGTGTAACATTAGCAACATTATTACCCGTTTAATAACATAGTCAAGCAAAATTACCATTATGTGTCTGACGTTGTAAAGAGCAATACCATTGTGCAGCGTTTACCTCAGTAAGTGAAGTGGAGGCAGGGCTAATTAGCATATTCATAGACCCTGGTATATTAAAGCGTGTAGAGATACATTCAAGCTATTTTAAAGCATGAAGAATTTTTTACAGAAAAAAAAAAACGGTTAAATATGTAATTTTGGTGATCGAAGATGAGTTTTAAGGGATAAAATTATTGACTACAGGGAGACTTTAAAGGAGTTGTATGCAAGAAATTCATTTCAATTAATCATAATTGTTCCCTGATATATCACAGACATTAAGAAATCATGTTCATTTCAAATACTTATCAGTGACAACAGTAGTCCGACTAGGATATTGTCATATAAAAAGTGAAGTCGCAGCCCTTGACTGATGTTGCTGTTGTGTTTTGTTCTGATGCGTCACCCTCCACCGATCTACCAATCACAGAGTCAGAAGTGTTGCTGCTTTCGGGTTGCCAGCTCTTCTCTAGTTACCACAGCTGCAGATACAAACGTGTTCGAAATCGGATAAAACAATTCTAACGTTACTAAACCCAAAAAACTCGAAATACTTTGTTTTAAAGTCTGAAATTAGTCATTAAAAGAAAAAAACTCACTGTGTAGGACTCGTCACTTGCCATTGGAAGCTCCTTGTAGCAGCCTACATTCCTGTGGGAACCTGCAGCATATCTGGCAACCTCAAGTCATGGGGGAAGGGGGGGATACACCCTAATTTTAAAAAGTAATTGCAGTACCAGTTTTGGCCACAATCTTGCACACAGTTCCTTTTAATAATACAATTTTGTTAAATACCGAGAAAAGAATTCAAGTCTTCTCGGTTCCATTCGGAAAAACACATTTATTCTAAATTTATTAGAGACCACCAATACCAAACCCGACCCATATCTGAGGCACTCATCGAAGTTTTGGACCCAACCCCGCTCAGGTCTCGGGTCGCACCTCGGGTTTTCAGATCCAAGTGGACCCGTGAAGACCTCTACCTCAGACGCATCCAGACGATGACCCTGGATGGCACTGCCTTTTAATATGGCTCGTGTTTCACAAGGTGATGGTGGATTTGAAGCAGAGGGTTTCAAACCTGTAATACGCTCTCAAGATGTGTGTCTGTACAGAGACTTGCCCTATTAGAACAGAGAAAGAAATGCTGTTTATGACTTCAGATCTGATAAGACTTTGTCTTAAATGCTCACAGGGCAAGTCCTTCATCAAGGATGCTTTAAGGTGCATGGCTCACGGTTTAAGGCACAAGTTCAGCTGCATCAGTCGAAAATGCCTGGCCATAAAGGAGATGGTCTTCCAGCTTCAACGGGAATGCTACGTGAAACACAACCTCTGCTCAGCTGCTAAAGACAATGTCAATGTCATGGTGGAGATGATACATTTCCAAGACCTATTTCCCAAAGGGTAGGTATCACGCTCAGCTTATCAGTTTTCCGTATCTCCCTACTCTTTTGAACATACTATATGCATTCCTGTTTGTGTGCTTCAGTATTGTTGTTTGAGGTTTGCGACTCGGTCACAATCAACGATTTTATTCTATTTTGTTAATGTCTTTTACAGTGTAATCCTCATGCATTATTTTAAAATTACTTCGAATCATATAGTAAAATTGGCACATATTTTCTGTATTATAAGAAATACATTTTTGTTTTATAGTACAATAATTCATATATACTGTGGAACACAAAAGTAATTGTGATTAGATCGAGGGAGCTTGTTTATTAAAGGAGTTCACTTTTAAAAAACTTTTGCTGATAATTTACTCACCCCCAATGTCATCCAAGATGTGCATGTCTTTCTTTCTTCAGTCGAAAAGAAATTAAGGTTTTTGATGAAAACATTCCAGGATTTTCTCCATATAATGGACTTTACTGGTAACGGTTCAAGGTCCAAAAGAAGTTTCAGTGCAAACTGCAAACTTTTCAAAGGGCTTTAAACGATTCCAGACGATGAATAAGAGTCTTATCAAGCGAAACGATCGCTCATTAAAAAAAAAAAAAAATAACAAAGTTTTATAGCTCATATGGTCGCCTTGCTCTGTTCTGTGATGCGTGTTCGTGACTCTCCTGTTTGAACTCGTTTATCAAAATAAACTAATCTTTTTCCAAGTCATTTAGTTAATTTTGTTCGTTAAATGAACCAAATGACACGGAAAAAAATTCGCTCATTTTGATAAACGAGTTCGAACAGGAGAGTCACGAACACGCATCACAGAGCAAAGTGACCATTTGAGCTTATAAAACTTAAACTTTGTTATTTATTTATTAAATGAGCGATCGTTTCGCTTGATAAGACCCTTATTTATCGCCTGGAATCGTTTAAAGCCCTTTGAACAGTTTGCAGTTTGCACTGAAACTGTCTTTTGGACCTTGAACCGTTTGGTTCCCATTGAAGTCCATTATATGGAGAAAAATGCTGGAATGTTTTCATCAAAAACCTTCATTTCTTTTCGACTGAAGAAAGAAAGACATGGACATCTTGGATGACATGGGGGTGAGTAAATTATCAGCAAAAGTTTTTTTAAAAAAAGTGAACTACTCCTTTAAATAAATGCTGTTTTATAACATCAAATTCAATGTGTTATTTTCGGTTAGCGCTCTGTCTCCAGGCAATTAATGTATTTTTCCATTTAAAAACACTTGCATAAAGTTCTGTAAATGCACAAAGTTTGTCCTGAGGGCCTCGAGGAGCAGCTGTTAAACATGCTCATGAAAAGTCGGTTTGTCCTGTCCAAAAAGAATGGTGACATGACCTGTCATTGCAGTGTCTTGCACCTTTTTTTCCAGAACTGGCCTATAATGAACACAACAGCGTTAAAAACTCGAGACCTTTCCGTAAACTTATTTTAAAGTAAAGGCGTCACTTTTTTTTTTTTTTTACCATGACTGACCGCTATCATCCTGCTTTCTTAGGCCGTACGTTGACCTGGTGAACATCTTGCTCAGCTGTGGAGAGGAGGTGAAGGAGGCCATTACCCGGAGCGTGCGTCTGCAGTGCGAGCAGAACTGGGGCGCTCTGTGCGACAGCCTGAGCTTCTGTTCGTCTATCACCGCCGCTCCAGCGCCAGGCGTCCTTGAGCGACGTCCAGCGGTTTCCTCTCATTCAGAGGGGGAGCACCACAAGGGCGCTCGACAAGGAGACCGGGACAAACCCGGCAAGGTCGGGTTCAGTTCCCACACGAGAAGTCGGAGTCAAGGCCCACGGCGCGCCAATTTAGATGCGGCCGTTGCCGAGCAGGAAGACTCTAAAATCAGTGACATTCGGAGGTGAAATAGCAGGATCACCTAAATTGACCATGACACCCCAATCCCCAACTTAACAGACTCAGCAGACCTCCTAATTCAACCCATTCACCCTCACAGTCATTCCAGCACTCCCAAACTGTACATTTTGCAAGGGTAAATGTGGTGCAGATTTTTTGATACTTCAGATTATATTGCAGATTGTTCATTTTGTATAACTCTGTGCTTTAGTTTTACTTTAGTTCTAATACAGCATCTCTTATTCGCAAATCGTATCCTCCTTCAGATTCAATCACTTTGATTTATTTATTTCATGCTTTATGCAGTGTTTGAATACATGTACATATAAATCTATGTATATCTATATTTATATAAACATGTCTAAATATAGCCTCCATATTCGGTAACGATATACTATATGTAATATAGCGCAAAGAATGCTCGCTGTTGTATTAGTTACATTATTGCACCAATTTACGCATCTGACTGTAGATATGTAAGATATGTTTGTTTGTTTCAGAAATGTATGTGTAATTGTTATTTGAGATACTTGATTAAATACAAGCTGTACAGGATTGAAGTCCAGGTCTAGCACATACACCGCTATGTGCTTTTTAGAAGGAAGTCATTTCGAAAAAAAAAAAAAAAAAAGCTTATTGTGCCTTGAGATTATTACCCCAAAATAAACTGTGGAACCCAAGCAGATGCATTACGGTTGAATGCCCTAATATAACAGCCCCTTATATACAGTAGTGTACAGCATTGTATTCAGATTCGTCTCAAACAAGTGCCCTGATGGTATCGTTTAAGTCTAATATGTGTGCTGCATTTATAGGCTTTGCCCAAACAGATTAGTTCAACACAGAACGACTTCAGCGTACGGTGTCTCGTGGAAAGCAGGCCTGTCTGTGTTCTGGCCAAATCCACAGCCAGCCACTGGTGTTCCCAAACAAAAAATAGCAATTTTTCTCCCAGAGCCACTGAGAAGAGCCAGAAGCTGGAACTGTATTCGGCTGGCCTTAGACCCAGGAACTAGGTTAAGTCTACACAAGAAGCTCAGGGTATTAACTGACAATAATATTGAAATGGGCAGATTATTGTTTACTATAGCAGCGAAAGAATTGTTTTGGGCCCTTGCCACGTGATTGGTTAACACGATGATTGGAGATGATTGTTGGTTTAAGAATAAGCAACGGCTTGAATAGCAGACTAAATATTACAAGTTACTTTGACCAATCAAATTTTTAATGCGCTCAGGTATTTCAGTGAACATGATGGTAAAATGTGATCAACCTTGGGTCTAGCCCTGGAAAACATTTTCAAAATGTTATAATGAAAACAATCTATGTACAACAGTTACAAGGAATGTTGGATTCCATATCACTACAGATAGCATGTTTTAATTGTTTTAGAAAAATAAATGCTAAAGCTCATTTCTTACTCGGATGTGTCCTCGATTATTATTATTATTATTATTATTATTCGCTTTAAGTATTATTTTATTTGTTTTTATTATAAGAGGTCATGAATGGGAAATACATTTATATTAATTTATATATTTAGTGGTATATTTAGGCATTCCATTAGCATTACATAAGATAATTGTAGCTAACGTCAGTCTATGTTTAAAGAAATAGTTCAATTTTAGAAAAACTTCTGCTGATTATATACTCACCCCCATATCATCCAAGATGTCCTTGTCTTTCTTTCTTCAGTCGAAAAGTGATTAAGGTTTTTGATGAAAACATTCTAGCATTTTTTTCCATATAATGGACTTCAATGGGAACCAAATGGTTTAAGGTCCAAAAGACACTTTCAGTACAAACTGCAAACTGTTCAAAGGGCTTTAAACAATTCCAGACGATGAATAAGGTTCATTAAGTGAAACGATCGCTCATTTAAAAAAAAAAATAATAACAAAGTTTAAGTTTTATAAGCTCAAATGGTTGCCATGCTCTGTTCTGTGATGCATGTTCGTGACTCTCCTGATTAAACTCGATCATCAAAATGTCAGAGAGTCAACTCGTTCATTTTGTTCGTTGAATGAACCAAATGACACGAAAAAATATTCGTTCAAAGATTTGCACTGAAACTGTCTTTTGGACCTTGAACCGTTTGGTTCCCACTGAAGTCCATTATATGGAGAAAAATCCTGGAATGTTTTCATCAAAAACCTTCATTTCTTTTCGACTGAAGAAAGAATAACATGGACATCTTGGATGACATGGGGGTGAGTAAATTATCAGCAATTTCTTTATTATTTTTTTTTAAAGTGAACTACTCCTTTTAAAGGAATAATGTGTCAATATATATATATATATATATATATATATATATTCATGCATATATATACAGTATATATATATATACACACACACATAAACATCCATTAATCATCTACAGCATCCATATACACAGCTTTATGTGTGATTTAAATACAATTATATTTAATGCAATATATAATTACAATATAAGCTATAATATATAGATATATATATATATATATATATATATATATATATATATATATATATATATATAATATTTTGTGGTTGAGAGCCTGCATGACATATGGGTGGATGGGTGGACAGGTTAATTTGACCGCTTTGTGCACCATTCAATTACTTACGCTATATTTACGATGATATAGTTTTATGTATAGATAAATAGTTAGTAATAATGCATATTTCAGCTGTAATAAACAACAAATTGTCAAGTCAAGCACAATCTGTCCCCTGACTTCCACAGACTTCCACACAGACATTAATCACAGTAAAGCTCAATCCAAACAGCCCTGAGTTTCTAAGAATCTGGTTTCTGTAAGGGGAAAAGTCGCATTGATGTTGGTCAGGCCCATGTTGTCTGAAGCCAGGCCTGATCTGAAGAGCGTTCCTCTTGACTGGCACATAAAGCTGTCAGGGCGTGTGGCACAGGGTTGGCGCCAGGCTGAGCTGCAGCTGCACTTCCATCACCAGCCTCCTGCAGAAGCACTCAGCTCATCGCAGCAGAACGCTGGAATGAGACCACCGCACCGTAAACAAGCTCTCCTGCACTCTGGTTCAGGCTCTCCTGTCATAGGGCTGTGGATCTATAAACAGGCTTTATGAGCCTCTGGTGGCTGCGGCCTAGCAGCAGGCGAACTGGTTCTCAGGCTGGGGAGCTGCAGCTAATATATGACAGGCCAACACCACAACAAAGTGGCCATTCTGAACGCTGATGAGCTGAAGGTGTGGGTGATCTGGTCAAGCGGTCAAAGACGTGTAGTCAGACTCCCAAAAGATCCCTGGAGCCCAGTTTTCAGAGATGATGCAGGGTAAACCAACAGACTCGTCATGAGGGAGACTTCATAAAGTCATGTCAGAAAGTGTGTTTCTTTTAAAAACAACAAAAAAAGAAAGAAAAAACACCAGGCCTCAGTTAAGCATAGCCAGTAGCCACACATCAAGATTTGCTCTCAGAGGCTAAACTACATTGCATTCATGATGTCTCAAACTTGCACTGCAGCAAGGAGGAAGAGGCAGAGTAGTAGACTAGATAGCACAATAGACTCCATTTGTTTATGAACAACTGGGACTAAAAAGCAACAAAAATAAATGTAATTTAATAATTTTATTAGAATTATATTCTGTGTGTCTTTGCATCAATGTGACAAATCACTGTCAGTTCTTCTCTTGGATGGCCGCTGTCCTCAATGTAAAGTACTGCGTGTCTGCCCTCTAGCGGTCATTTGTATACAATGCCTGTGGAATGCCAAGATAGTTAAACTTGGGTAGGGTAAAGCAATTAAAATAAAAAAAGGGGTTGAGCGTAAAAAAATAGGATTTTTTTTTACGCCCAACCCCTTTTTATATTTTAAATCCCCTTCTAATAATTCTGTTCATATTCTGTTTCTTGCCAATCACTTTTACTGAACAACATAGATTCAGGAAAACCACATTTGCCTGCCTTTAGTTTCCTTAAACTGAACACATTTGTAGCAAAATGTGGCACGATATAACCTAATATAGCTACACAATTATTATTATTTTTTTAAATCGGTAACATAACAGAAAAAGTGCCGCTTACTGGACATTATATCCAGTAATTTTACGGTCAGTTTTACTCTAACCCTAAAAAACAACGCAATGAAGTTCAAAACACAGGTAAACCGGAAACCTCCATTAAATTAATACAGTTTAAAGTACATTAAAGTATATTAAAGACAATTATATATTTTTTATGGAATATTGCAGTTTTTTTTATATAAATGGTTTATTTTGGTATATAAATGGTTTTATTTTTATATAATGGTTTAAATTTTTTTTTTTTATGTAATTGCCATAATCTTTCCCCTCACTTCTCATGTGTCAATCACATGAGATCACAGCAGGGGCGTGTCCTCCAAGGAGCTAGAGAGACAGCGCCTCTTTCAAAAAATTGGATGAGGATATAATCCATATAACAAAAAAAGGACAATGCAAATATTTCAAAATGTGAAATATTGTTTAAATACGTGTTTTTCTAAAGTAACACTGTCCGGCAGCGACACCTTCAGATAAAGTTACAGCAGGAATCTGCTTCTCTCGAAGCATGCTGTGGGTTTAGTGGGGGTAATTGAGAATGAATGGTGGAAAGTCACTTGAAAGAAGGCAATGCCCCCTTCTTGCTATAATTAGATATGATTCGTTGTGATTGGATATGATTGGCAAATGCGAAAAATCCACATCTTGTTTTGCTGTTAATGGGAAATACTAATTAAAAAGTAACTAACCCACCTAAGGGGCATTGTTTTCAACTAAAAGCTTTATGCGAAATTCATAAATTGTCTCTGGGCAAACCACAACACACAATTCACCTTTGGCTAAGCCACGCCCTAGAATGTAGATTGACCAATCACATCGCAGCCAAGAAGAGCTCCCACAGAGGTCCGACACTTTTTTCACAGCGCTCCATTGACTTTCAACAGAGGCGTCTCATATTTTTGGTCTGGGCAGGCTATTACCGTCATAGTTTTATCCAAAATATGGTTAAACGTTGTGCCTCGGGCATTTGTAACACATACCACAAATGCCTCGGGCATTTGTAACACATAACACATGTTTCCCAGAGAGGTTGGAGGGGGGTGTCCGTTTTTTCCCTTCCCAAAACCGAAGTAAAATCCAAGTGTCATCTTTGGATTAAACTGTGTGGATGTCCTCAGTCAGCTAAACCCCGCAAAGATCAACAAGCACATGTTTTTTTTACTTCTAACCCTACTGTGAGTGTCAAGTTATAGTTAGACCGTTTTATAATGTTTTAGGTTATGATGTCTGTTCTCATACAACCGGCTGAATATGCTAGCACACGCTGCTAACAACGTTATATTTGTGTAGTCCGTTTGCTTTGTAATAACAATTATAGAAGTGAATAGAGACCTACCCAGCTTTGCATGAACAGTGTTGCTCCCTGATATTGTTAGTCCCAGCCTCCGTCTCGATAGTAGGATAACGTTGTGGTGGTTCATCTTTACCTCCATTTTGGATGCCTTGTTGTTTCTTGCGTTTCACCTGTGTGTCTTGAATATAGCCTTCGAACGCATATTGCAGTTGCCCTTTGCCTACTTCTATCGGACACTTAAAAGTTTGATAACATTTCAACAGGAAGAGCTGTTACAGCATTAGCCACGCAGAGCGCAGATGAAGTTTGACGGATGTAGCAACAGTCACTAAGGGGGCGGGGCTTACCCAAAGGTGAATAGGGAAGAAAGTAGCCTACTATCAACGTCCGTTTCATGGCGACTTTAACCTTCTCCCTGAGCTGTAATTGCCTTGTATGTGATCTTTAATAAATATATTTGCTAAATCCTAAACTGCAAAATTAACATTTGTTTAAATATGTTTTATAGAGTGTTTTTTGACCGTTGACTGTGTAGGCCTTCATGAATAAAACAATGACATTGCTATGTTAAAATCTGCCACCAGGAGGCGGGAGAGGCGCATTAAGCAAAACTAAAGGACAGAAAGTGTCTTGAGGTATAGCCTACACAATATATGTTTAATTTTTATTTTTGATAATATGTAACAAATTATATTGTAAAATAAAATTGTATAAATATATAATATAAAGAATATGTTTATTTGGTCTCCATCTAAAAGGAATTGTGCCTGGGAGACAGTCACTTGTCCACGAGTCTTTCACATCCAGTGAGAATCCATGATCTCAGCAGCCGGAAGGACTGTGAAATCATACGGGCCGGAACCAGCTGCAAAAGCCCCTTTTAATTATGATTAATATAGTTACAAAGCCGTTTTGAAATGTGAGCATATGAGCATGTTTCAGTGTGACTGTGAGCCAGTAGTCAAAACTATGCTGAGCCATCCAAAGCAGAGCAGGTCATCTGACTCCCTGAGGGACCAATCATGTTACTGTCTGCCCCAACTAATCCACTGCCAAAGCCTTGAACATGAGTTCATAAAGAAAATTGTTATTGCCCGAGAAATGGAAGACAAATGATGTGATGACAAAACGCACAGCTTTACAATAACGTAATGATTTTCTTCCTCTCTTCTTCATATATTTCATATTTTATATCTAAGCAGGCCTAAGTATCGGTCAAAAGTTGGAAAATATTAGGCCTACTGTTTTTTTTTTTTTTATGTTTTTGAAAGTATATATCTTAATCACACCATGGCTGCATTATCTGATCTAAATGCAGTAAAACTGTAATACAATGAAATGTTATTTCAATTTAAATGAACTGGTTTCTATTGTAATATATTATAAAATGTCATTTATTTTTTTGTGATGCAAAGCTGAATTTTTACTACATTATTACTCCAGACTTGAGTCACCTTTTTCAGGATTCTTTGATGAATAAAGTTCAAAAGAACAGCATTAATTTGAAAAATGACTTTTTGTAACCTTTAAAAATTTAAATATATAAATAGCCTATTATATATATATATATTATTATTATATATTATATATATATATATATATATATATATATATATATATATAATTTAATGTGTATTTGCTGAATAACAAACTTGGCAGTGCATCATGATTTCCACAAAAAAAGAGCAAAAACCGATTTTTAACTTCTTTATAATAATAAAGAAATGATCTTAGAATGATTTCTGACGGATCATGTGACTGAAGACTGGAGTAATGATGCTGAAAATTCAGCTTTGACATTACAAGAATAAATTACATTTTAAAATATTTTTAAACAGAAACCACTTTATTTAAATTGCAATACAATTCCACAGTATTACTGTTTTACTGAAGTTTTGATCAATCAAATGCAGCCTTGATTAAAACCTTAATGTTTTGTTTTGCGACTTTGAATCGTTTCTATTTATTTCAATTTATACTGGACTGAATTATAAATGTGCACTTGAGGTCAAATACAAAATGCATGAAAATAAAATATAATTTAATTTGTGGGCAATCCCCACAAATGCAAAGACATCCGCAGTGAAATGAAATGTCACTTTAAAATTTCTTTCCGTCATGTGAAATCTCTGTCCATGCCTATTAATAATAATCAGATTAATAATTTGACATGTGATTAATTTGATGACGCAAAACTGCTGGATAAACTCACGAACAAACAATGGATACAACTAGGGAAAAGTAAAGCATGCACTTGAAATCGTTAAAATATAAAAGTATTGCAGTTAAATATACAAAAAAAGTAGCCTATATTAAACCAAAGATTAACGAAATTTTAAATGTTACATAATAAAATATTAATTTAACACAATAAGACATTGTTTCAAACAAACGTCACAATCAAGGAAACATTTGTGATTGTTTAATTCTTAAAAAAAGTTATTGACTCTCTTCTTTCTAACAGTGTGAAGAACATTTTAATAATCGAAATGTTTTTTTTTTTCATAATGAAGAACATTTTGTGCATTTGAAAGATTCTATGGATTTTAAAGGTTCTCCGTGCCAATAAAAGCTTTATTTTTAAGCATGCAGATCAAATAGCCGAGCCCGATCTCATGAAAGTTCGTATCTAGCACGAATGTCATTTCTCGTGCCATTAATACGCCAAAAATAGTTTTGCCTCCCCCCTAAACCTAGCCAAGGGGTACTTTTCAGTGCGTAGCATATGCACGCAAAAACCATTTTTGGCGTAAAAATGCCACGAGAAATGATGACATTCGTGGTATAGATACGCACTTTCATGTGTTGAATAGCCTTGAAGAACGCAACTGCCTCTTCGTCAAAATGTGTTGAATAAAGACTATTAAAAATCCCCAGAGGTCTTATGGCATTAGCTTCCTTCAGGAGGTGTTAAATTTGGAAGTGATTGACAGGGATGAAGAGGTCTGTGGTTTCATCACTGCAGCAGACTCATTTAGATAACATCCATCTCACCCTTCTGCCCCATCATTTCCTAAACAGGTCGCCCTACAGGAAGTTTTCAAGAACGTTATCCAACTCTTTATCTGCTCCAAATGCGCTGTTGAAAGACAAACCTTCAGATGCAGTCGCTTTGTGGGAGTTTGTGCCTCTTCTTCCCTTGACCGTGTAGTCTGTCATAATATTTAACAGACATACATCAAACAAGACGAATTATTCAAGCAACCCCTGTCTCAGAAAAAAAATGTCGTGGTAAACTTTCGAAAACATTTGCTAGTTTTCAGCTTCATCCGTCATGAGGAGTAGTCACTAACTGCAGCAGAGGAGATGCCTGATAAATCATCGTGATGTAAAGCAGTTTCCATAAGCTGCAGAGTCAGTTTACTTTATTTCACCAATTATTGCAGGGATGGATAAGGGAGTGTTGATTCGCTCATAGAGAAAAGTGCTTGCGTCCATTTATCAGAAACGCCTGTCTGAGACTCAGACAAAGATTTTCTGCAAAACTATAAACATGAAGCTCTATAGTGCAGACACGGGCACCATTTAACCGTTAGAGATCAAATAAACGATAATACTGTCTGTCTCCTCTGCACACAAGCACAACTCATGGCTAATATCCAGAGGAACGGCATAGCCTCCCCTTCTGATGTTGCCAAAAACCTGGATTATTGTTCGTTTTGAAGCGCAATTACATATTTAATGCCTATTAGAGGATCTTGTAGGCCTAATCATTTTTTGTTGTGTGAAGAATTACTCAAACTCAATTACAGGCTAATAAATTACAGAAACGTGATAGGATAGTGAAACGTGTTGATAAATAAAAAAGTAGGCATACAAGAAATAAAAAATACTAACATTAAAAGGTTATTTTAAGGTGTCATACAGTGTAATTATATTTTTAGGAATGAGTGATATTAATTAGCCTATAACATATAGGCTACTGTAAAATATATATATATATTTTCATGATTTGTAATTACAACATCTTTTTGTCAAAACAACTTAATTTATGTGGTTCGGATAACGTAATATTTTGAGTTTAATTGTATTAACTAAATTGTCAATTAAAAAATTGTAAATTGTATTAACTAAATTGTTTAATTGTATTAACTAAATTTCCATTTCAATTAACTTAAAATTTTAAGACAACCAGGTTAGGTTACATAAACCAACAATATTTTTTTACAGTGTACTTGGATTCGGATTTACTTTAGGGTTAGTCGCATGAAATTATGCATAATTTATTGTTATTAACTTGGTAAGCATGTGTAACAACACTGTAAAATAAAGTTAACATTAAAATAAAAGGTAACACTGTATTTAAGGTGACGTATTACACTAATAACTAGCTAAATGATGCATAATGCAACCAGCTCGAAACCAAACCCCAATTCTAAACCTAACTATATGTAGTTAATTATTACACTAAATGCATAATTTCACAGTAACACGCTACCTTAAAAAAACGTGAACCGATTTTGATATCTAAAACAGGCCTAACTAAGAATAATATATAATATTATTTAATTAATAGCTAATTAATGAATATCAATTCATTTAATTTGATATTAAAAACACATTAATTAATGAATCAGTTAATCAGATGTACAAATCAGACCAGCTTTACACTTGCACATGTAAAGTGTTAGCAAACCACAGATGGATCAATTTCATACCAATTTCTGCCACACAGGTCTATATTTTCTATGAATGGACATGTGTTGCTCTTCTGCTGCATGCGGCTGTTCGGCGTGGGTGGGTTTCTGGTTTGTTGTCATCTGTTATCACGTCTTGATAACAAACCCAGTGGCACCAGAATCTTTCAGTGGTAGACAGTTGGGTTTGTCATTGCAGGTTTCAGGTTCCAGCAATGGCAGTGTCTGATCCCTTGGAGAAAACTCCTCTCCGGCCTGTTGTTTCCTCTGGATCAAGTAATTAAGAAGAAAACAAACAAACTGAGAGCGCAGTCTTGAAGGCAAACGGTCTATTTGCCACCTCATATGTAGCTAGCACTATAATTAAAAAGGATGACTTAAATTCATCTTTAGAACTGACAAACTCCACTTTGCCACCATGAAAAAGCATCGACGTGAATATTAAAAACAGGTAACACAAGTGATCAGTAATAACATTAAAAAAACTAAATGTTAACTAAAAAGACAACAGCAATGCAGTTTGTTTGTTAAAATTGTTTCATGCACATACTTGTGTGGAGGTCTTACAAGTCATTTTAATATTATGCGTCATCGACCAATCAAAAGCTGTGAAATGCCGTACGCTCAGCTGACCCCGCCCTCTGCCTAACTACAGTAGCCTATGCCGTCATTTAGAGTTACCTTACACCCCGAAAGTGTGTTATGAGGGGTCTACTAGAAAGATGAACGTGCTAAGACCTCTAAACACAACAGATTAACCCTATTCATTAAACGACTAAGCACCCTTGATAAATGCCAACCGGGCTGCCCAAGAGGACCATCACTCCATGGCAATGTTTTCCAGCCAAATTACTTCCACTCCTTTCTCAGTGCGGGACATATTGAACCTGGAGCAGAATCAGGAGGACATGGTCTCTCTGGACATGTCTCAACGGCTGGACAGTGCTCTCCTTCCGACCTCATCCTGCATGCTGTCCACTTTCAAACAGGAGCAGTTCATGGAAATGCCATCCGGAGCCTCTCTCTTCAGCGAAGACCTGCATGACGACAAAGGCAACAAGAACTTCGGCACTGCTGCCTTTTATGGGAAGACTTTCTTAGAGATGGACTATGTTAAAGACGCAAAGACGGATGACACGTTTGAAGACAAAGAGAAAAAAGGTGGGTAGTCTGACATTTATTGGAAACTTTGTGTTTCCTGTTTATATAAAATCGCAAATGGAAAAAAAATAGGCTATCAAACAATGTTTTCTACAGACCTTGAATTGTTTAAACATTTGCGCGCTTCCCAAAGAGTGTCCACGTCTCAATCAATTAACCTAATAGGCTAATTAATTAGTAAGCCATACATCACAATGTTTATTGTGATTTTTAATTATTTTGATTCGGCTTTAGAAAATGAATAATCATTTTTAACCTGAAAAGTTCGTGATTAAATTGACTACGTCTAGGTTAAATAAATAAAAATAAGCCTGCCATAAAGTGCACAAAATCCTAACTTTGAAAATGTATAAGTGTTAAAATAGCCTAAGTTTTATTTTTGTTTTTTAATCCAAGAGGTTCAAAGGCTACAGCCTGGGGTGAAAATGTCACTATTTGTCAATATTATTATTAATAATAATACTAATACTAATAAACAAGTGGCCAATAAACGATTAATTGAAAAAAAGTTGCTTCCTTAAATTTTTAGGTCCAATCAACTTGGATGTTTAAGTCATTTTCAACTTAAATTACATTAAATTGACTTAAAAAAATTAGTTGAATCTTGTAACTTAAAAAGTTGCTTAACTTAGCCTATTTTGATGAGTTAAATCAATGTAAAAATGTTGTCATAACTTCTTGATCATATAATATTTCACAGTATATTGAAAGAAAGATGTTATAATGATACATTTATGTCCCACTAAATTCTATCAATTAAATAAACTCTGATTAATTATCGCCTATTTTCAGACATCAGCTGCTCCCAGGAAGATCCGAGTGAAGACCTGAAGCTGGATGATGCGGATCGACCCAAACAGAGGAAGAGGAGGAAGCCTCGTGTTCTCTTCTCTCAAGCGCAGGTGTACGAGCTGGAGCGACGCTTCAAACAGCAGAAGTACCTCTCTGCACCTGAGAGAGATCATTTAGCCAACGTGCTCAAGCTCACCTCCACACAGGTGAAGATCTGGTTCCAGAACAGACGCTATAAGTGCAAGAGGCAGCGTCAGGATCAGACCCTGGAGATGGTTGGCATCGCCCCGCCGAGGCGCATCTCGGTGCCGGTGCTGGTTCGGGATGGGAAACCGTGCCTGGGAGACACGTCAACGTATAACACCTCGTATAATGTGGGGATCAATCATTTCACCTACAACACATACCCGGCGTTTAGTAATTTTCCGAGTCCGGGCAACACGAACTACTCATGTAACTATCCATCGAGCATGTCCAGCATCCCGCCCTCGCAGTCAAACAGCAGCTACATGAACTTTGGAGTTGGGGATCTGAATAACGTCCAGGCTTCTTTCCAGTCCAGCAACGGGGTTCCCTCACTACACGGCATCCGAGCGTGGTGAAGAAAAAAAAACAAAAAACGACATTACCTGCATGTCATTTCTATGGACATTTACACTATTTTCATAATCGATGATTATTTGAATAGACCGAATCCTGGCCAAGAAGGTTTTGCCAGATACAAGAAACTTTTATTGGCTTTAATATTTCCCGTATAGGCTACTTTTAAAAAACTGTCTGAATAATTTGCCTGCACTTGAGTTAAATGATGAGAGAATAGCCGCACAAGGAATATATTATAGCCTAATTTTATACTAATTTTCACCAGATTGTAGCCTATGGGAGGCCTGTAAAGCTCGTACGAAGTTCTTTCTTTCTTTCTTTCTTTCTTTCTTTCTTTCTTTCTTTCTTTCTTTCTTTCTTTCTTTCTTTCTTTCTTTCTTTCTTTCTTTCTTTCTTTCTTTCTTTCTTTCTTTCTTTCTTTCTTTCTTTCTTTCTTTCAAATTTGACGTGGATACATCAGTGTTAGACTGCAACCAATTTATCAAAGGACATCAAAGAACAAGCCTATTATTATAAGCATTTTTTTCTTTTGTGTATATAGCCATAAAGTAGCCTACCGCACTAATACGACTCGAATTAAGGTTTTGTTATTATTGCCTGTGTAAGTTTGATATGTAATCTTTTCGAAAGAACATAATAAAGGCTTTTCAATAATGTATGCAATTGGTTTGTGTAGAATAACAATGAAAATATTAACACAACGGCAATACTAATAATAATTAACATTTTTGTAATTAATTAATAAATTCGTTTTTACGAATTACGTTCAAGCACTTTAGTGTTGTTATTATTATTATAAGAATTATTACTATTAATCTAGATTTTAAAAAAAAGATGTATAGGTCTTATGTTTATATAGGCTAAAATAGATTTCTCAATTATGTGACGTTTTTATAATGTATAATTTGGTAAACAAAATTAAGTTAGACAAATACATTTTCACTATTTTAACTTATTCTTTACTATACAACTTATCAATATAAATCAAAATATGGTGGATTCAGATTTATTGGGACACTTCATTGAGATTACATGGGGAAAAGTGTCCATATCAACCTGAATTCCAACCAATTTTTAAATAATAATAATAATAATATTTAAGGACCAATGTTTCCCATGTGTTTCAGTGAGGACATGAACCAGTACTTTGTCAGTATATTTTGACAAACTAACAAGATTAATAAATACTCTCACAAATGTTTTGTTCATTGTTAGTTCATGTTAGTTTACACATTCACTAATGTTAACTAATGACCTTAAAGTGTTACTCTATATCTTAATTTTATCTTATATCACTTTTAGACAAAAAGTTTAGAAAACTTTTCGGTGGTTCTCATCATGTGATTATTTTTGAAAGTAGTTTTAATTAATTATATTCATTTTAATTCATTGTTTATTTTGATTAATTTGTATGAATTAAGCAGCAAACATACATTATCACAAGAATAGCAATCATTTAAAACATTCCTCCTTTTATAGAACCTTTTCTATTTCAATTTATTAACATCAATTTATTTGAGTCAAGAACCCTAACCCATTGAAACTTTTTTTAAAGAGATACTCCACCCAAAAATGAAAATATCATCATTTCCTCACCCTCAAGTTGTTGCAAACCTGTATGAGTTTCGTTTTTATGATGAACACAAAGGAAGATATTTTGAAGAACAATTGGAACTTTAGCACCATTGCCTTCATAGTATTTTTTTTCTACTATGGAAGTCAATGGTGCCAAACAACTGTTTGGTTTCAAACCTTCTTCAAAATATCTTACATTGTGTTCAGCAGAAGAAAGAAACTCATACAGGTTTGCAACAACTTGAGGGTGAATAAACGATGACAAAAATGTAATTTCCCAACCACAAAAATGGTTTTGTTATGGCAACACATATAGATTTTTTTTCAACAGATTGCGTTAATACAAATTAGTTGACAATTTTCAAGTAGTTGAGATTGATTTTATCATCAGAAACTCAAAATATTATGTTATCTGAACCACCTAAATTATTTAAGTTGATTTGACAAAAGAAAAAAAAAATATTTTACAGTGTAGTGCTTTTCAAAGCAGCTTTACAGAAAATCCATAAGTGATCTGTCATCAGAGCTGTCTAGAAACATATAATCACAAAGTTAGCTAAAATTGTATTAATTTAAACAATAATTTAAGGCAGAAACAACAAGCTCATTGAAGTAATGAATATATTTACAACTTTTTTTATAAATTATACAAGATTCAACTTTTTAAGTCAGTTTATTGTAATTGAAGTTGAAATGACTTAAACAACTAAGTTGATTGTACTTAAAAATTTAAGTCACCGCATCTTTTATTCTTTTTTTCTGTGCTTTAATTTTGTTTTTAATTTAGTTTATGTGTGTGTGTGTGTACTATTTTTGTAAAGGCTGGTGTCACCCTTGATTGACAACACAAAAGTACTCTGCTTAGTGTGCAGAATGGCACAATTTGCTTGACATAGAGAGGTAAGGGCGCATGTGCATGCAAAGACTTGGGAGATCAGATCCACATTTGCTGCCACTTCAAATGATTAATAGATTGTCCTTGGGCATCTCTGGCCTCTCCACACAAGTAAACACAATTCCCCCTCTCGACCACATCCAGCTGAGCCAGCATAACAGATGAAATATGATAGAATGTGTGCTGTGGATGACTGTCAATTCAAGTCAAATATGGGGCCACTGCGAGGTAAAGAGAAAGGTCACACAGTTACAATAGTGGCCCACTCTTCAGAGGCGTTGAAAAGAACAAGTCAGATAACATGAACGCACATCTCTAAAAATAACAGACCTTGTCCTCCGGCCACAATGGAAGGAGAATGACAGAGAGAGGGAGAGAGAGCATGCGAGAAAGAGACCAGGGATAGAATAATCAGCTTTTCCGGGTCTTATCGGAGGAAAGACAGGGTTGCATGCCTCTTTATCAGCGGAGCTCTGATTATGGCCATTGCTTTTCTGAGCTTTTCCCCCCCTGCGATCCTCCAGTTCTGTCCTGCCAGCATAACAGCTGCTGGTTCATCGCTGACCAGGATGTGAGTTTAACTCAACTAAATTGCCTGTCATACCGTAGGTGTCCATGTGACAGCCTCCAGCGTCTAGCATGGGTTCAGATGGAGGCATGAAACTAAAAAACTGAGGGCGAGTGGCAACACCAGATGTGTTGCCGTAAATGAACCCTTATTTAAAAATAAATAAAAACTGGTGTAGTTTATATAC
Organism: Pimephales promelas; assembly: GCF_988280905.1. NCBI lineage: Eukaryota > Metazoa > Chordata > Actinopteri > Cypriniformes > Leuciscidae > Pimephales > Pimephales promelas. The sequence goes on from NC_142777.1 coordinate 17,005,163, forward strand.
ATAGGCCTATATATAAAATAAGTCTTAAATTAGGTTTATGCAACACTGTTATATATATATACATTAGACTGTTCTGCACACTCCTGAAATACTTCACCAATTTTAAAAAGTGATTGATTCAAAGCTTTGCGTCCAATACAAAGTCGAGGAATTATTTCTTTTACCTCAAACTTCTCTCACAATACCTTCTTCTTTAAGTCATATAAATGTCTTGTAGCCTAAATGTCATTGTCCCTCTGGGGAGAGCTGAAATGAAAAAGCTCTTTAAGATTTATTAATTAAAGCTATCTTAATTAATAACTTTATTCTTTAATTAGAGTTAATCAAAAAGCTCATTAAGAATAAATGGCAAGAGATGTGGACACAGAAAGGAAAGGGAATACATTTGTATGATGTAAATAAGTATATTCTTAAACAATTTAAAGCATTTTTGCAGCTATTTTGTATTCCATAATCGCCACATGAGCAGGAATCCCCAAAAAGTAGACTTTAATTCACTGATGTTGAATTCTGAACAGGATATGAATGGTTTCTATCATAGATATCTACATAAAGGCTAAATGTCTTAAGGCGGAGTTTCTATCGTCATCACTGGCGGCCATCTTGTCACAGGTAAGCTGATGTAAGATGAGTGGTCAACATGAACACGAATACTCTTATCTTGTTGAAATCTTGACGGATTTACAAACGGTTTGGTTTCTTACAAACGTTATTAATGAGGCTATAATTATCTGGATGATTATTTATTTATACACTTATTATTCATAAGTATGCTGTGTCATAACTACATCTCTGACGTTTATAACAAACCAAACCGCATGAAAATCGGTAGAAAATTGAGCAAGTTATGGTCATTTAAATAGTGCATGTACCATTAACACAATGTTACGAGTGAGCGAGCTGCCTGAATTGCTTCCAATTGAATTGCTATCAATTCTGATGAGTAAACAGATTTTATTTTTTAAATATTTTAATAGAAATTATTTGATTTTCGTTTATCTACTTTATAGTTCAGCTGCTGCCGCTGTTGTCCCCAGTTTCAGGATCTTTTGAGCAGTAAATATTCAAGTACAATAATGATAACTCTTGATCTAAATTTTGTTCCACCAACAAACAGTTTGAGATCCTGCTCTGAGGATCATTATTTCCCCAAGCAAGTGCAAATCGACCAATGGCATTGGGTATAACCATGGAGGTAAAGCTGATACTGCCACTTTCGGTTTCGTAATTGAAAAAAATCATTCTTTGTTCTTCATCATAAGCATGCATCCAAAACCGGCTAATTGTGAATATTCATATTCCCAGCAGTTCTTAAGAACATATTTTACAGGGTGACCTTTCTTGCATCCTTTCACTAATATACAATAACAGCCCATTCTCACCCCCAAGGCGTCACCTAACTGACGCCTTGGGAAGCATTTCACCATGCTTCAATATATGACGCTTTAGGCGCCCTTTAGCGTCAGTTAGATGACACCCTAGGATTGCGTGTAACCCTACCCCTAACCTACCCCAGACCTAAACCTACGCACGTCATGTAACTGACGCTAAAGGGCGCCTAAAGCGTCGAATATTGAAGCATGGTGAAAAGGTGACGCCTTGGGGTGAGAATGTGTTGACAATAAACTAATTTCAGTTGTTGCCACATGATTACCAAAGGCATTTCTCCCACCTGTAATGCTCTCTTCCTGACCCTTTTGATTGCTTCCGCATTGGTCAAGCCATCTGAGACTTTTACATTTTTTTTACTTTTTCTGCCTCTTTCCTCGCCTGGCAACCACTGTGCCAAGCACTATTTATGGGCCCCTCGATATCTGCAACACATCAGATTCACTTTGTTTCTTCATTTTCTGTAATTGTATTCACCTCTGCATTTTGCACAGCTTTGATTACCTTTACAAACTGCAGCCACATGCCCCAAAGAGGAAGGATGTACGGATGGACAATGAAAGTACAAACCCAATAAATATTGTATTAGGGAGTTTGTTTTTCCTCATTAAACTGCCTCATCATTGAAAGACTGTTCACTGTTCACTTTTAACAGATTAAAAGTGTAACAGATTTTAGCCGTTTAACACTTCTCTCTATATCCTCAACTGATACATCTGTGGGAACTCTTTTAATGACTGCCACTCTTTTTTGGTGTTATTGTCTTATACAGAATATCCATAATTTCCCATATTGTACAACCTTAGTGTTTCTTATTTTAACTACAGCTTCCTTCAGTGCTTCAGTGCAGTCCTTTGCAACATTTTTCTGGAAACATGGAGGCTTCTGCCAGGTGTGTTGCGCTGGGATCTACAAACAATCCAATTTGGATGCACTGCCCAACTCCAATGGGGTTCATCCCACTGTTATGAAAAGTGCCCTAGATGCTTTTATTCTACAGCAGGAAGGGGGCGATAGAGGAGGTTTATCCTTCTGAGTTGAACCGTCGCTATTTCCTCATTCCGAAGAAGGGCAGGGGTCAGCGCCCCATATTGGAACTACGTCATCTGAATTTTTCCCTCTATAAAGGAAATTTCAAGATGCTGACATTAAAAACTATCCTGGCCTCAGATCTGAGCAAGGGACTGGTTTGTTACCATGGACCTGAAGGACGCCTGTTTCAACATCCAGGTAATTCCACGGTACAGGGGGTTCCTCAGGTTCGCCTTTTGGGGGAAAGGTGTGCCAATATCTAGCTTGGCCCCTGCTTGTGTTTCCAGTCTCTGTGCATGCTTGGCCCATTTCAGGCTTGTCCTTCACATTGCAGTGGACACATCACAGACTTAAGGGGCTCATGGCAGCAGTCTTACCTGTGCTGCCTTTGGGTCTGCTTTATCTGAGGCCATTCCTGTTGTGGACGAAGCTCAGGGGCATTCACCCTTCTTGGTCAGTCTTCCGTCTGCTGAGAGAATTGCACAGTGGCTTTCCTGTTCTCTTTTTCTCTTTTTGCTTCAAGGGGTCAAGATGGGCATGGTTCGCCGCCGTCAGGTTATGACGATGGACGTCTCCCTGACTAGTTGTGGTGTGGTCTTCGAGAGCAAACAGGTCTGTGGTGTTTGGACGGACGAGCTTCTTTCTTGGCATATAAACGAGCCGACTCTCTTGCACTGGATCACTTCTCTGATGGTTTTTCATGTTATTATCAGGATGGAAAACATGCCAGTGGTGTACCCCATTAATCGTCAGGAAGGTTTGCAGTCGTACACCCTGAAGAAAGCAGTTCACATTCCAGGAGCCTTGAACCTCAGCGCATTCCCTTCCGACACAGTAACTCAGGTCGGGGGAATGGACGCTGAACCTCCAAACGGTAGCTCTTTGCGTCGCAAGACTCAACTCTGTGTCCCCTATGGATCTCCCTGACTCATCCGACATCTCTGGGGATAGATGCCTTTGCTCATCCATGGACGGATTTGAGACTATTATGCATTCCCTCTGGTCAAGTTTATCCCTGCCGTCCTTTGCAGGGTGAGGGAAAGCAAAATTGGTCTTCTATTTGTAGTGCCGTTCTGGCCATCCCAGACTGAGGAGGCACCCGAGCCATCAGCCAGTGAATTAGCGTGATTCTATTTGGGTTCAGATTCAGAAAAAAGACTGAATGCAATGTTGAATGCAAATTCAGACCGAATGCAATGCGAATGAACTTTTGTTTGATCCTGAGACTTCCACATATTGACATTTAGACTAAGTACTTCTACTATTGATTGCTACCAAGATATGAAGAGAGTTAAAACCAGAATGATAAAAAGTGTTTATGAAAAAATCTTAAAGGCACACCTCAGACGTTGTGACCTAAAGAGTTGACGCATATGAGTTATTTTAAATGATTCCTCAGGCCAATATACAACGCTTGACAGTGCTCTAGGCAGGCCTGCCCAATGCTATCAATGCTCCGAGCGGGGCTGCCCTCTTGAAATACCGCCTATGTAAGTTTGGAGAAGGCGCACCATCTTAGGCCAGGTCATGGAACCTGGAGAATGCCTGGAGAACGTATCGCTTTACAACCGTCATGTGACCACAGGCTCTTATATACTCTGATATACACAGGTTCTGGAGCTAAGGCTTTTGCTACTATTTTTCCGCCTGCTCGACTCCTGCCATGGCTGTGGCAAGGAAAAAGTTTAAAACTGCTCTTGAGCAGGCAAAACAGAGAAAACGTGAGAGGGATTGTGCTCGAGGAAAAACAAGAGTCGATCTTGGAAAGGAGTTTGCTCGTTGGCGCAGGTTGAAAGAAGAAGCTGGATTTAAAACTGACTGGACTGGTAAGTTAGCTCTTTGCTCCTAGTATAGAGTCGTATAACAGCTTCAAAGGGGTATCAGGAGTGAGTGCAGAGACGCTCTGCGTGAGTGGTATTGCGACAGTAACGTTTAATGCAAGTACTCCACAGCGACTCTAGGGGTCGCTGTTTAACAAAAACGGAATTCCTGTATAGTGTGCCTTTAAGTCATTGTTTGGTTTGGTTTGGTTTATTTTGTGTTTAAACACACACCACATGCTTTTGTGGAAGTCCATAGTGACTTGAACTCGTTTCATGAATATATGTATGACATTGTCAAGAATGTTGACATTTATCCATACATTTTTTCTTCAAAATATAGGCTACAAGGCTGTAGCAAAAAAATAGAACAAAAGCGAGGAAAAAAAAACAGCTTAAATGTAAATTCCTGTGAATTTAGAGGCCCATCTGGCCAAGCAATGTGCATAACACTTTCATCCTCCAGGGCTCTCACAGCAAGCTGAAACACACCTCCTCCTCCATCCTGAGTTCCAGAAGGGCCTGATGCTTAGTCTGATGTAGACCTTAGAAACTGCATAGCAACACCCTAGTAACCACTTACTTAGCAAAACTTAAACAAACACCCAGAACAACAGTCACACAGAACGCCCCAGCAACCACAAAAGCTAAAATCAAAACAGCTTTTTAACTACTTTCTCAAACCAATTAAGTTTGCCTTGACAAACATTTAATCTGGTTTGTTTAGTTATCCTGTGAGGACAAAATAGATAAGGATGTTAATCTAAAACACACTTTACTTCTTTACTTTTTTTTCCTATTGTGATGCATGTAGACATGTGTAAAATAGTTACTACCGTAAGATATGGAGTTGTCTTTTGAGTCTTGAGTTAACAGTCTGAATTTTGTGAGCAAAAAAAATATATATTTTACAGAGAAGTAGGCTAATATTGAATTTGTTTTTTAAATTTTTTTTGCATATCACATGTCTGAACTTTCATCGCAAGCATTCTAAAATATTCCCAAGTTTTTTTAAACTGACCTTCGCAAAACTTAAACAAACAAACAAACAAACAAACAAACAAAACAGGGGAGTATTCCAGGAAGCAAGATTAATTTACCGTCACACATAGCCTATCCTGAACTATCGATTGTTTACTCGGAACAAACAAACAAAACAAAAAACAGTTATGTTGTCTTGTCAATACAATAACAGTTTTTTTCCGTGTTGATAAAAGATTGGGCAAGAATCAATGAACTGAAATATAAACTAGGCTACCGTGACCAAACGGCATTTCTTGTTATTTAGTGCCCCCTGCAGTTGGAAATTGAGCAAAAAAGAAATGTAGAAATTATGTTAACTGCACACAGTAAAGTGCTGCATTAATTTTAACGGAACAACGTGTGCGGTTCACATGAGAAAAAAAATCATAATAAAAAGCATTCAGTTAAAAAAGAATTATAATTTGCATGCCACGTGACATGGCCAAATTATTAAAGAGAAGATAGGTGGGATCTGGTGCATTCATTGCAAGGGTGTTTGTTTTGGAAGTGAGGAGTGTCAGAAGTTGTCCACCTTCAGAGTTTGTCTGATTGTTCAGCTCAGTGAATATTTTTGTGCTGGAGAGTTCAGAGCAAGAAACACATGGAGAACAACAGATAGGAAATGATTCAGAATCTCTACAGCAGGTGAGCTTTCTTTTATGGAGTATTACATTACAGAAAGGTGTTATAAAAAAATGAAATTTAGAAATTTCAATAGATTAAAATTGCTTATCAAAAATGCATTTACAAGCTGAAAATACTAATTCTCATAGATGTAATAAGTCTTTGTAGGTATTACATGTGTTTTTATGCACTGAAAATAACGTGAATTTGACTTTTTGACTGTGTGTAGGCTACATTTATCATTTAGGCTACATTTATACTAGACTACTTATGTGGTTTACATTTAATCTTAATTAATAATTTATTTTAATGTTAATCTCATGTTCTTGAGCAAACATTTTTTTCCGAAAAATTTCAACAACAATAATGAAACACAAAAAAATTAAAAAAACATTTGACAGTTAATGTTTCTCCCAACTTGACTTTTTTTAAACAATAGCTAATCTATGGAGAACACATTTCAACTTTTCAGTTTTCTTTTCATCCTTGTCTGCATTTACTGTTTTACTGTGTTCACAAATATATTACTAGCCCATTGGATTTTCAGTTCAGATGGGAAAAATTATTCAGGTCATTTAAAATGGAGTTTAAAACATGAAAAACCACTGCTAAATTAACATAATTTTTGTCTGAAAACCTTTAGGTAGCCTACTTAGATGCTTAGTAAAGGTTTTGAGGCAAAACTCACATGTTTAGCAGTGTGTTTTTGTGACAAGGTCCTGTGTGACCATGTTCCCATTTTTTAAGTTTTAGCCTAAAATTAATTTCACCTTCGGATCCCCTTGTTCTTGACCCATTCTTGTCACAATGTGCAGTGTTGGGGGGTAACGCATTTCCCAAAAATGCACGTTACGTAATCATATTGATCCTGTCAGTTCAGGCAGGTCACGTTAGTCAAGCTCACATCAGCTGACTCTGCTAATCCACGTATACCTAGGAATACGACGCCTATCACTGTATACATACACCTATGCATACACCCTCCTCCATCCCCAGCTCCTCCTCTCGTCCGGTCGGGATTTGGCATTCTGATTCCTCTTTTAATCAGACTCAATTCTCAAATTATTTCGTACATTGAAATATTGAATTAATATCTGTATACATTACATGTTGGTCCATAGCCTAGCCAATCCAAAACGTAGCCTATGCGAATTGTCAATAGTGGTCCTGACAGAACGTTTGTCACGTAACTAGTGAAGTACCGCATTACTTTAGTTTCAACAAAATATAATGCAAGTTACTTACCTTTTTCCCATGCTGTGCCCATGTTGAGAGAAATCAGAAGTACAGTGCAAAGGCGTTGTATGTGCTGTGTAAACATGATGGTCAGTGTATTTCTAGACTAAAATGTTAGCATGCATTTACTCATCTCACTTGCGCAAAAACAGACTCAGGTATACCGGACCTCAAAAATGAATAAAAATGGCGAAATGCAAACACAAACCCACAATAATTAAATATGTGAAATAATACAAATATTGGCTACTTGTATTCATAATGACAATCCTAATAAGCAAAAATAGGCCTTTTAAATAGATAGGCCTAAACATCAGATCATGTTTATTTTTTTGTTGTTGATTTTATGCTGAAGTACGTGTCTTACTTTCTTGTCCTGCTCCTTATTCTTCTGCAATCCCATGAGACAGCACACCTGAAAGCACTGCAGTGGTTAACCCTGGTCCTGGGGTGCCTCTCAATCCCTGATCAGGAAGTCGGCCATTTTAAGGGTTGAGACAACCCTGGAACTGGAACGTTTGCTCCCTAAAAAATTCCACAATACACTGCAAAAACCAGGGAGAATTAATGCCTACTATGGTCCCTTACTGGAAATTCTGTTACATTTCTGAAGCATGAAACATAAAACGCATGAGCCAACTCATACTGTGAGATCAAAGATTTAAAAAGACAAAAAAGAATTTTGTTATGTCAGCATAGCCTACACATCACTAGTGTGACCAGTCCTACTCGACCCGTTCAGGCCAGAGGTGTGTTTCCCGGAAGCATCGTTAGCCAACTATAGTCGCAATTTCCGTCGTTATCAGCATCAGACCATCGTTCCAACGTTCCATAGTTTCTAGATTGCATGACATGTGGACTTAATAAATCCTTATCTTGAGCAAAATAAGCAAGCTGACATTCATTACAACCTGTCTTTTATTTAGAACATACAAATGTCATTTACATCTTTGAGTTTGTCAAGAGGTTTAAAGCACCGTTTTTGAAGACTGCGCGTGTATGATCGTTCTAAATCTATCGATCGATCTAAAAAACATACTAACATTATAAGGGCAGCCCAGGAAGCATTATAAAATAATACAAAAAAACCCATGTCAAGGGACCTTTAAGAACGAGCCTATGATTGAATACGGAAATAAAGTGAAACAACTGAGCAAAATGAGAACTAGTTCTCAGTTGCCATGTCTAATTTATATCAAAACATCTAGCATTAAGTCGACCTCAAACAGTTTCATTAAAATAAGTTATTACTCCGCCACGTGTGTGACGTCATAAGCCAACATGGTTGAAAGACCACTTTGCAACAATATGGTTTTGGGAAACAGTCATGACTAGCTAGTTTATTTCTTCAACGATGCATAGTAGTTGTATGGGAAATGCACCCCTGAGTAGGATTCAACCTAAGGTCTCTGATGTGGGAGGATAAAGACCACGGACGCTATCGTGCTTCTTGAGGCCAGGAGAGTGAGGTTTACATGCACAGCTCTTACTGGCCTATGTCCGTTACATTCCTCACTGGTCACCGCACCAAATGTAACCGGTTCTACTTGACCCACGGAATTCGAACTTGGGTCTCCGGCATAAGAGGTTGGCGCTAATGACAGCTATCGTTACTAGCGAGCGCTAGCGCTGCTAGCGTGCCTCTTGAGGCCAGAGGAGTGAGGTTTACCCACACAGTTCTTACTGGCCTATGTCAGCTAAACTAGACGGGTAGTGAACACTTCTAGTAATCATTTGTATTTAATATTTGGCTGTAATGTTGTAAGGATATGTAACAGAACATGTTTAAACAGTATAAAATAAAACCAAAAGGATATAGGATCTGCCTGTTTTGATTAAAGGGTACATATCATGCTTTTAAATCATTCATTTTTACTTATAAATCATACATTTGTGGTCTATATAAAGCATAACTGCAATGCTTGGGTCTGAATTCCTCATTATTATAGGTCCACAGGCCCCTTTTCTACCCCTTTTCTGATGTGCGTCTGTGAGCGACCCGTTTCAAAGCGACCCCTTTAAATAAAATGGAGTTGCGTCTTTCCCCGCCCGCTCTCCAGGTCACTGAGTTCAGACTCGGTTCAACTCCCCGAGTTCGGCCATTATTGTAGTTTGATAAGAGATATACGATTATATACTATAGCGTCAAAGATAACAAAATGTTAACAACGGAAGACTTGTCCATCAAGCCTTAAATATTCGAGCCAGAGCGAGCGATTTGAAAAAGACGACGACGAACCTGCAGAACAACGTCTTCATATGGATGCAGGGGTATGTAAAGTTAAGTTAGCTATGTTGTGTTATTAGTGAAAGTCGACTATTTCTCTTGTTAAAACAAGCACACTGACAAGATAAATGACTACGGTCTAATCTTACCACTAAAAATCTGTATTAATAATAATATAATAACTCACGTGTAGAAAAGCATCAGAAAACACAGCAGCTAAATGAAAGAAGGAATTTACCTCTCATTCAGACGAAGTCGATCGGCAAACCCTTTTTTATACCAGCGGAGGTTGTTGAAGTGGGGATCCTTGAAGTGCTTCGGGTCACTACATCCAAGAACCGAACATTTTGACTTGCCCTCTCGTAACTTCTGCATCATTGAGCTTGGACTACAAAATTGAAGCGAGAAATAATAACGGCGGATTGCTCGAAGTGTTGGGCCGGTAGTCAATGTCCTTATTTGTCAGTTCCGCTGCAAATACGTTGACGTGATAGTTCAAAAAACGTCACAGAGAACAGAAAAATCTGAACAGGTTGAAAAATATGACCAAAACAGAATATAAAGATACAAACGAAGCACCTGAAGAGAATAATTTCATCTTTTCTGTACTTATAAACACTCCAAATATACAAATGCAAATATAATAAAAATGCATTTAAGGCCTAAAAAAGTGGATTTTGCATGATATGTCCCCTTTAATAGAATACAATTTTGTTTGGTGACATGGTACACAGTCGTGTCACCGGAAATTAAGTAAGTAATGCCCCAATGTGCCCGAACTCATGCACACGATATAATGAGCTTGGGAGTTAGGGAGAGGTACCCCAGAAATTTACCACGATAAACTCACAGTGTGTTTGCTGATACTACTTACTTCTACTGCATATGGGGCCGACAAAAAAAGACACAAGCATATACAATTTACCAGTTAGTTGTTGCAATAAACCTGGCAGTGGCTTTGGGAAACGTGGATTAAGAAGTGACTAGAATGCTATCTTATTACAATTACATTATTAAAGATTTTGGATTAAATGTGGAAGTTCATTTTAGTGAAAGTAAATAATAATTGTAATTGATGAAAACAGGAAAGACATGTAGGGCTACACTGACCTATTTTCCACTCTTGTTTGATTGACCTGTTCTTTATTGCTGAGGGTGGAGTGAGCATCACATTTTGTGAGTGATGATTTTTCATTCAAAGGAACCTGTCCAACGGGATTAACTACAGCATTCAGAAGAAGGATCTGCATCCGTGGACTAGAAAGTGATGTTTGACAAGTACTTAAATTCTTATTTTTTTTTGTATTGCAAGTGACAGTAACTATATTAATGGTGTTATATAGTAACCCCAGAAGCCCATAATGCCATTGGTTTGACATTCATTACATTCACTGCTAACTTCAACAGTCTGACTGATTTGTGAGGTTAACTGTGAGGTTAGTATGAGAGTTAACTGTCTGTTATGGTCCTGTAAAAAAACAGTTAAGGTTAAATAACAAAGAGTTTAGTCTCATTTATCAGATGCACAGTGACGTACAGTAAGTACATTGTGTGTGTTTGCTTTCTGTTGCTACAGCACAAGTAAATTAAATACACATCGGGGGTTGATTTCAGGATGATGATATTGACTTTGCATGGCTGACTAGCGTGCGTTTCAGGCTGGCCATCAATAAACAGGTTAATATGAACAAACACTCCTTTGCTTTTATAACTAATCAGAGTTTACCATTCTTATTAACGGTCATGACAGATGGTCATCGCATTTTATTGTTGCAGTCATAATGACCAAACTTTGTTGATGAGCATGTTTTTAAGTTCTGTATTAAAATTCATTTTGATATTTTTTTGGGGGACTGAAATGTGTGCGGACCCAGTATCTCTCCTGGATGGACTCCCATGAGAGATTTGGAAAACCAAGAGGGATTACCTATCTCAATCACAAGGGATTTCATTTTCGACCAGAGATCTGGAAACTGGGTCTGGGTTTGCATCTGCTCATAGATTTTGGTCTGTCGGCTGAGATTGCTAATACAATTTTAAAGTATAAACCTCCATCCACGAGAAAGCTTCATGCCATACAATGGCAACTGTTTGTATCTTGAACCCAGTTGACTGCCCTGTGGGTTCAGGACTGAAGTGGGGATATAAGGTGTATGTGGCCACTATCTCTGCTAACCACTTACCCTTTGAGGGAGCCTATGGAGACATAATTTGGTGTCTCAGTGCTTGCGCTATGCCAGACCCCTGGTATCTTCTGCTATCTGCCGGTTGTAAGTTCCCTCCTGGGACTTGCCATTGGTCTTAGGAGCTCTGACATACCCCTTTTCCACCAAAGCATTTTGAGAGCCGGTTCGGAGCCGGTGCCTGCACGCGAACCAGTTCTTTGTGTTTCGACAGCCAAAGAACCGGTTCTCAGTCAGGAAAACTGGTTCCAAAGCGGCACCAACTCTTTGCTGGACTAGAACTGTTCTTTTACCACGTCATGCGTACGTCAGGGGCTGGGGCGGGTTCAGATGTGCTCTAAACATATTTTTTGACTATAATATAGGATGTATAATATATGAAAAGTGTTTGTATTTTTTTTATTAGCAAAGAAGAAAACAGTCACAATATAGAACAAATGAATGGAAAGAAAAAAAAGACACAAGACAGGGGTACACAACGAATCAGAAAAGATTACATATCAAAGGTAAAGATTAAAAGACTTATATATTTCAATTGTTTTTAAAGCCTTCTTGGTACACAAGCTAGAGATAATCCCAAAGTAATGTTGTACTTGAAAGCGTTTCTAGCTAAGATGTATGGGGACGTATACAGTGACGTAACGATGTTGTTCCCTGGGCGCTTTAGTCAGTGGAAAAACAAACAGGTTCTGAAGGGGTTCGCAAGTTGAACCAACTCCGAACCAACTTTGAATCAGCACCAGTTCCGAACCAGTTCTTTTTTGGTGGAAAAGGGGTAACAGAGGCCCCATTTGAGCCCTTAGAGTCAGTTCCAGAAAAGTACCTTGATGACGCTTAAAAGGTAATCAGGCCTTGTCAGTTGCCTTATCCTACTTGGATTTTGCTCTGGGTGATGTCAGAGCCATGCACCAAAAAGTTGCACCAAAAGTTCTTTCTGCAACTGGTCAGTCAGGTTTTTTGCAGGCTTTCTTGAGATGCTGGAGCAGGAAAGCTTGCATCTGTTATGTCCAGTCTTGCCTTGAGGATCTATCTGTCAACCGCTTTGGCCAGTGGCATAAATCCTCTCACCTGTTCATTTGCTTTGATCTTGTACAAAGGTCTTGAGGTAATGTGGTCAGCAAGCAACAAATTTCACACTGGATTGCAGACACTATCACCCTTTTCTATGAGGTGCATGGTATTGCCTCACCTATAGGGGTCAGGGCTCACACTACACTAGGAGTGCAGAAGAATAAGGCGCTGGACACTACACTAAGGCATCTTCCAGTGCTCTTGCTAGGGGTGTGTCATTGCATGATGTGTGTGGCAGGCTGGTCCTCTCTGCACACATTCATCAGGTTTTACAGTTTAGATGCGGATTCAACCCCAGAATCCACATGTACTTCAGGGCTGATCCAAGTTGAGTTGCACTCAATAGTGTTCTGTGCTTATAGTACTCAGCCATTACATAGCGACGAAGATGAGGTAAAAAAAAAAAAAAAAATTCACTTATTCACTTTTCATCCAAGTCGTTCTACAAAATATTACATTGTGGCTGAATACCATGAGCAAAAATCAACAGGCTTAAAAGACACAAGGAACTTTTGCCTATGGTTTAAAAATACCATAGCAAAAACAATTAGCTGTAAATTATTCTGTGTTTAGCTGGTTAAGGATGAGTGCTACCTGAATGGTGTGTCGATTAGAACACAGCGAATGAGTCCAGAAGTTACTTCTCAGTTGATTTATTGCCATTTGCTTTCTTTCTTGGTTCTCCCATTTCTTTCATATGACTTTACAATTGCTGCATATTGCTGGTGTCTACAATCAAACAAAGTTAACTTTACTGATACAAATTACATAAATATATATTCACATCACCATAAAGAAAATCTTTAAACAAATCAACAGTTATAAAATTAACATCAATACAGAAAGTTTAAATGAACTTACAAAGTCATAGACGCAGCAAGCAGAGGAGCAAACAAAAGAGAACACAAAGAGAAACACACTAGTGAGGGTGATTGGTAGGTAATTATCCTCAGGTGAAGGAAGCTCAAGGAAGTGGGCGTGTCTCCCAATACAATGACTAATTGGGATTTCCAACATAGCCTAACTAATACATTTTTTAAGCATTATTAAAGACAAGTAGTACTTGAAGTACACTCAGTAATCAAAGAAGAACAAATAAACAAATTAGCAATCACACAAATAAATCCAACTGATCAAAGATATGATTAAAAAAAACAGATTTTCAGAAAATACCTGAAAATTAAGATTTTCACGTATTGAAACTGTAATCAAATGTAAAATATGTTGCACTTAAAGGGATACTCCACTTTTTTTTTTTTTTTGGAAATAGACTCATTTTACCACTCCCCCAGAGTTAAACAGTTGAGTTTTACTGTTTTCGAATGTATTCAGACGATTTTTGTGTTTATTTAGAAGAATATCAGACAGTTTCTGGTCTCATTGACTTCCATATTTTTTTTCCACTATGGAAGTCAATGAGAGAAGAAACTGTCTGGTTACTGATTTGCTTCTAAATATCAGAAAATAGTCTGAATGCATTTGAAAACGGTGTAACTCAACTGTAACTCTGGGTGAGTGGTAAAATGAGCCTATTTCCAAAAAAAAGTGGAGCATCCCTTTAATGCATGCAATTTAGGCTACATTACAAATTACAAAAGGCATTCAGTCTACTGCAAGTGATTTTTTTTGTTTGTTTTGTCTTTTGTTGTTTGATTTATAGCAAATGTTTAGGGAATATTGCGCTGCTGTAACTTTAAGAGCTGCATTTTTGTCAATGGTTTACGTTCACTTAAGACATAACCGATTGTATATGTTGAGATATTTTTGTGTGTATTTGTCCATTCAAGTACAAAAAGATGCAGAAGAGAACTCAGTTCAGTATCGCGCAACAATATTCAATATGAGAGGTGACTTTCTGTGCAAACATTTTGGATGTGTGCAGAGCACAGAAAACGAGCGTGAGTCTTCTTGTGCTTAAATGGTTTAAAATAAAGTAGTGCATTTTAATGTGATTTTAAACCATTCAAGTTTTCTGTGCTCTGCAAACATCCCAAAAAAAAAAATGTATTGGTTTAGCTGGTTTCTAAAATGTAACCGGTTAGATACCCATCCCTAATTATGATGATGATTCAGGTGTCTATTAAAGAACTTGATTCTGTTCTTGATTCTTAACTTGTTCTCAGGGAACATATGTAACCTGAGACGTTTTCTTCTTTGGTGTACACTTTCAACACATTTTTTTATAAGAGTTATTAACTATTTAGAGTTTGAAATGTCCTATTTGTCTTCACAGAGTAATCAAACATCAGGAGTCCCCCCAAAAATGCAATACAAAGCATGCATCAGACTTTTAAAGGACAAAGATAATCTTATCTTTCCGGCCATCTTCAGTTCATGATGAACGTGACCACATTCGCTCTGAATCTCTCCAGTTTACTCAATGGGACAGACGCACCGGTTCGTGGTCCCGTCCACTGGAGGACAGCAATGATCACTCTCATAACCATTCCACTCTCCCTCATTACCATCACAGGCAACGTCCTGGTCATGATCTCTTTTCGGGTCAACCCACTCCTGAGGACAGTGAGCAACTACTTCCTCTTAAGCTTGGCTGTGGCTGACTTCATTTTGGGCGCCATCTCGATGAACCTCTACACTACCTACATCCTGATTGGCCAGTGGACTTTAGGAAACCTAGCCTGTGATGTGTGGTTGGCTGTGGATTATGTGGCAAGCAATGCCTCTGTTATGAACCTGCTGGCCATTAGTGTCGACCGCTACCTCTCTGTCATGCGACCTCTGACCTATCGAGCCACTAGAACACCCAGAAGAGCTGCAGTGCTGATTACTCTAGCGTGGACCGTCTCCTTTGTGCTTTGGGCTCCAGCCATTTTGTTCTGGCAGTATATAGTGGGTGAACGGACCGTTCCAGAATTCCAGTGCTCAATCCAGTTCCTGTCTCAGCCTGTGATCACATTTGGAACCGCCATCGCTGCATTTTACCTGCCAGTAAGTGTTATGGTTGCATTGTACTGGCGGGTGTATCGTGAGACAGAGAAACGTTCTCAGCAGCTAGCTGGACTGATAGCATCACAGGGAGGATTCACTGGAAACGCATCTCAGGTGAGCTTTATATTGATAGGGTGGTCCATTCAAATTTTAGTGGGTACGAAGCCCTGCACATGACATGACATCGGTAAAAACTGATATCGTGGCTACTAATTTTTTTAAAAAAAACCCTTTACAACAAATTAATAATTTGAGGTCACATTTTATTAATTTGATTGAACTATAATGCGGGAATGATTTATTACAACATGACCGTGATTTACCTAAAGCAACACATTATTAAGCCATTGTCATTGTGACCTACCAGCGTTTTTTGCTTTTAGTAAGGAAGGATTCAGATACAGCCTTACTAATGTTTTTGCCATTGTTTTTTTTTTTTGTTAACAACTGTTTATTGAATTTTTCTTTTTTTTAAAGTCAAGAGACACAAGAATACAATACAAGTCGAGAACTGAACCCACCCCATCCCACCCCTGGTAGACTTCAAGAAAATAACAATAAAATACAAACCTAGAATGTAGGCCTTCCAAAAACAAGATTTATATATTATTGTGCCATTGTTTTTATACCTAAACTGACATCACTTCCTGGAGGATGATGTAAGGAACAGGCTTTTGTTAGTTATAGAGATTATACAAAAGACTTGTACAAAAGAATGGGAAAAGCAATACATTTATGACCAATTCAAGCAATAATCCAGAGAAAATAATGATTATGAAAAGAAATAAGGTAGGCTACAAGTTTTAGTACAACTTAAAAGACATGCCAACCAATCATGATGTACCAGTAAATGCTATTGCAAGTCAGAGCCAGTGTTATTTTAGTAATATTTATGTAATATTATAGTATTTATTAAAGGGATACTCCACTTTTTTTTTTTGGAAATATGCTCATTTTACAACTCCCCCAGAGTTAAACTGTTGAGTTTTACCTTTTTTGAATCAGCAGATCTCCGGGTTCTGGCGGTACCACTTTTAGCATAGCTTAGCATACATCATTGAAGTGCACAAGACCATTAGCATTTCTCCCAAAAAAATTACCAAAGTGTTTGGTAGTGTTTGGTTTGGTACCCTGCATATCAGCCTTAGTCATTGTCTTAGTGCACGATGTAACTATAGAAGAGTCAAGTTTTAAATAGGAAAAATATCGAAACACTTTGGTAATTTTTTTGGGAGAAATGCTAATGGTCTTGCACACTTCAATGATGTATGCTAAGCTATGCTAAAAGTGGTACCGCCAGAACCGGAGATCGGTTGAATGGATTCAAAAACGGTAAAACTCAACAGTTTAACTCTGAGGGAGTTGTAAAATGAGCGTATTTCCAAAAAAGTGGAGTATCCCTTTAATAATTTGAGATGATTTGTATTTATATATTTTCAGTTTTATTTGTGCTTTTGTCATTTTAATTCGTATTTTTATATAGATTTGTTTAATTTAGCTTTAATTTATTTCGATTTTTATTTCAATTTTAGTTTGAGTATTTTTAGTAAACTTTAACCTGTCAGGGCAACACATTTTTTGTTTAAGTTTTTTAAGTTTAAGTATTTCATCACAAAGTAAAAATGATTAACTTTGTAAAAACTATTCCAATTGAAGTGAACTAATACAATACATTCATATAACTGAAAGAGCAAAGATGTTCATTTCTTGGTTCATCATTTATGCCTCCCAGAGATCTTGTCACAGTAATTCTCGCAGTGTTGAGGATGTAAGACCACAAACAGACCAGAAGCAGCACAGGAAGGGACAAAGGACCATCTGTCCCACCATCACCCATCAAACAGCAGCGTGGTGGAAGAAACGAAGGGAGAGGGACGAGACGTCCAACTCATATAATACATACAGCCATCCACAGATGGACACTGACCACGTTTCTCCAAGAACAGACGAAAACAAATACATTCCACTTGTTCGAATGGATAAAACTGCAGTCAATAATCAGTCCCCGCGGAGCTGTCAGCCAGGCAGTCAGAATTCGCTTAATTCGCCTATGAGTCCAATCACCACAAGTGCTGCTCAACCTTCTGCTCTATCACTGACCACAGGCCAGCAGGGCCGGAAAGCCCGGACCTCGTGTCTGATCAGGGAGAAGAAAGCGGCCCGGACCCTCAGTGCCATTCTCCTGGCTTTCATTGTAACATGGACACCCTATAACATCATGGTTCTAGTGTCCACTTTCTGTGACGACTGCGTTCCCGAGGGGCTGTGGCAGCTGGGATACTGGCTCTGCTACGTCAACAGCACAGTCAACCCTCTCTGCTATGCCCTCTGTAACAAGCACTTCCGGGTCACGTTCAAGGCACTGCTGCTCTGTAGGTGGAAGGAACATAAGAAGGGGATCAGGTGGACCCCGACTGGAAATGGCTGATTTCATCACAACATTTTCTTAAGAGGTGGATTTTCTATGCATGATATTGGTTATTCAGCACTCTGTGACCAGTCATGAGTTCAAGGACAAATACTGATCTATATTAGGATGCCAGAGAGCATGTGGGCTTGAAAAGATCCCAGAGATCAAGGTTATGCATCAGATATATGAGGTTCAGATTGTCTGTTTTGTGTAATCACGTCTCGGCAGCGCATGTAGCATTTTTCAGGTTTGAATTGCCGAACTTCGACACATTTAAAATACATATGTAGCATCTGGAGCTGTAGACATTAGTAGTGTGACATGCAAAACCTTTTTTTGTAATTTGTCATGACATTATATAAAATCTTGCAGTTAAAAACAAAAGCTATTTTAAAAATATATTCGTATATCTCATGTATATTATTTCACATGTGTAGGACTCGCAGTTGTTATTTACTGTGCTAGTAGAGGTCATAAAAAATACTCAATTATGATTATTTCTCTGTTACATGTATGTTTATTATGGAAAGGCCGATATGAAAAATGTAAATAAAAAAAGACAGAAAAATACAGCATTTACATTCAATACCAAATACAAACTGACATGATATACCAAAAGAACTAATACAAAACGATACAGTACTCACGATAATTCAATGTGGTTAGTCAACAATAATAGATATTGGTTATATCACATACAAAATTCTACGAAAGATAACCCGCCCTATGAGAGTGTTCTGTGGGAATAAACTGGATTAATGAGTGAAATTAAAAATGCAGCACCATCTTCTGGTTTTTGAATCTGGACCTTGGCACAAATACTTCCTGAAAGAATAACTTGCAAGAAAATAATTATATACGACAAAGATAAACAGAGATCCACTACTCATACAAATGAATATTTAAATCCATAACATCCTTAAAAGGATTAAGCCATATGTTTGCTCTATGTAAACAAATGTATCTTGAATGAGCAATAAAGAAAAGAAATATTTGGCAATGCATAAACAGGTGCTTAATCATCTCAACCATTGGCCCCAACATGGAGGATTGTGGAAAAACTGCACATAATGCATGAAGTGTATATAATCTATTCAAATGCGCCCTCAGTCATTTCAAACACTGCTCATGATGTGAGTAACAGTCATAGCAAAATAAAAACCAAAAACAATGGCTATGTTAGGGGCAATGATTTCTCTTCCAGCCTCTCCATCACTCTGGAAAGTTTCACAACAGTTTAAGTGTGTTTCTGCGTGTACTTCAAAGGTAGACTGTTGTCGCGGTTCCTCCGTCACTCCATTGCGGTGGTCTGGCTCTGATAAATGGAGGCCTTGTCCTTCAGAAGAGCCAGACACAGGTGACAACTCCAGCTTCCTGTAAACATGATAACATGATCAGCTGCAATGCATAACTATAACTGTAAAAAAAAACACTGTTCATGATTTGTAATCAAATCAACTTTTTTTTATTTTGTCAAATCAACTTAATTTATGTGGTTCAGATAACATAATATTTTGTATATAATATATTTTTGTATATAATTTTGTATATAATAACATAATATGATTAAATCAGTCTCCTTCATTGTATTAACTCAATTTTTCCATTTCAATTAACTTAATTTTTTTAGGCAACCAGGTTACTTAATTTTTTAAGTTAAATCAACAGTATTTTTTTACTAAAAAAGCAATAAATGCATACACTCGTATAACCTTGCCGTTTTGGTGTCAAAGACTTGTCTTCACAAGACTAGTTTGACTATCTTTATTTTTTTAGCCTTTTCTTCACACAATGCTATTGTACTGCATCACAAGACTTGGACTAAATCACGCAAGTCATTAGTATGACAAGCAAAATATTTATTTCTGCTTCTGCACTCTCATGCCACATTTTATAAGTTCTTAAATTATAATTATACAAACTTCAATCTAGAATTCCTGAAAAAAAAACGTGCATACTGGTATTATTTCAAATGTTTTACTGGGACTTTGTGGATTTCAGAGCACAACCAAAAGTCAACTAAACACCACTCGATGAGAAGAGTTGGTTGGTTAAAGAAAAGTGGAAAAGTCATGGACTCCATGACGGACAGATCGTTAACATGTTGGTCCATTTGTGGGATAATTTTGAGAGGGTAAAGGATGACCCCAAAAAGGTGACATGCAAACTCAATAGGCAAGCGTTCACCTATTATTCATCAAACTCAAACATGGCTTATCAATTCAAACATGTTAGTAGCCTAACGTTAGCCACTTTACCTCAAACAATAATGTTAACCTATATAATATTACTGGTAACATATCCGAGTGTTTGTGCAAGTGTGGAAGCTAAATGAGTAACACGCATGATGTTTAACTTAACACGCTTTTCTGTCTGTAGGCACATACACAGCGAAGTAGGCCTTGAACGACGTTTTGGTGTAATGGATTATGCACTTTGTGCTTAATCCTAATCCCATCATATTTCACACAAAAAAATGTGATGCTAATGGCTAGTATGGCAGCACACATTATGAGCCTGCACATTTTCAGGACTCTCACATTCACTGACAGTATAAAACATGGCAATGTCCATTACATCGACAAGTTTTATCACGCAAGCTCTGGTGGATCTGCAGATGAACGCAAATCATTTCTCCATCTCTGTGAGTAAACTAAACCCATCAAAGCTCTCATATTATATTACGTCGCAAACGACCAATTGTCCAGTGCGAGTTTGTTCATTCAGCGCGGGTTTGTCGAGAATGCAGTTGTGAGTCCTGAAAATGTGCAGGTGTCAGTTGGGTTGTAGAATGGGGATGTGACGCTCGTAAAAAACCAAACGCGGTATGAACGCAACCCTATTAAGTGACACTGTCATACTACATTTACATTTATGCATTTGGCAGACGCTTTTAATTTATCCAAAGCGACTTACACATTGCATTTCATGGATTACATTTACATTGTAATACTAGCCTACATACTAGCCATTAGCATCTGCTGTAGAGTTTTGTTTTGTGTGACAGGAGATTTAAGTGCGTAATCAATGTAATCGATTACGTCGACATGCTGTTCCAGCCCTACTTGCGAAGATGATGAGTCAACGAGGGGAATAATGAAAATTGCATGGAAACGGAGGGTGATTGTATCATATACACATCTTACTACGATTAAGTCCTTACTCCAATTATTGTAAGTTTCTTTTTAATAATTGGTGCACATGCAAATGATTGCTAGTACCTTCTGGAGGGTCTGACATGGGAGGGCTGAGGCAGTACATGTGGTATCCTCTGTCACAGTCATCACAGAACAAAAGCTGGTCCTGGGAAAGAGGATTTAAACACATTAACAGATGGTTTTCTGTATAAAGGGTTTGTTTGAGTGATAATGTGCGGAGACTCACGTCATTCTCAGATGTGCCACAAACATTGCAGCACTTGCACTCAATGCACTGCCAGCGGTAAGTCTTTACAGCTGCCATCATCACAGCAGTGAACTGCAGGCACGAAGGATGTCCTTATGAGGGATAAGAGAAAAAGGCCATGAATGAATGCAACTGAGCGTAGAAGTTTAGAGTTCGCTCTATGCCTAGGTGTCATACCTGAACGTCCACAGTCAGAGCAGGACACCAGCTCTTCAGACTGGCCCGTTTTCTGGTTCATGTTGGAGTCACCAAGGCAGAAGTCGCAATAGTCATTGGGTAATGCCAGGCCATTTGGTCCTTTTTTAGGGGCTGTAATAAAACAGAGCATCAGATAAACTGCTGTCCTGCGTTTGTTAATGTTTTGACTAGCAGGACTATCCAAATCAAAGCTGAAATCTATGTGGTCGAAAAAAAAGTGGCAAATATTTGTGCGTCTTAAAGGGATAGTTCACTTTGAAATTAATTTTTGATATGTTTTAGCTTACCTCAAGGGCATCCAAGATGTAGGTGTCTTTGTTTCCACAGTATTTCCAATTTTGACATTTTTCAGTCAAACAGTTGTTGTCTATCAGTCATACACTGGAGGCTAAGGGGGTCCACCAAAAAGCATGCACAGAGAAGTCCAAATTAAACATGATTTAATGACTCGTAAATGTAAGTACACATTGATGGCCTAAGACACAAAACGAGCGGTTTGTGTGAGAAAACGAACAGTATTTATATCGTTTTTACCTCGTGTAATCACAGTGACGTCCAAGTGATCTGAATCAGTTGTGATTGAATCAGTTCAATGTTATGCCGGAAGTGATCGCTTGCGTGTGACGTCACTCAATATTTACACGGAGATTTCGGAAGTTTTACCTTTTACTAAACATATTTAGATATACCGAAATCGTCTTCCATTGCGGTTTCCCGTATATCTAATTATGTTTAGTGAAAGGTAAAACTTCCGAAATCTCTGTATAAACAGAGAGTGACGTAGGCGCGCAAGCGATCACTTCAAGCGCATGCGCAGACCGAAGCGCCCTTGCCGTCAGATCATTTTGTCATGGCTATGATCTATGATTACAAGCGGTAAAAACGATATAAATACTGTTCGTTTTCTCAGACAAACCGCTCGTTTCGTGTCTTAGGCCATCAAAGTGTACTTCCATTTACGAGTCATTAAATCATGTTTAATTTTGACTTCTCTGTGCATGCTTTTTGGTGGACCCCCTTAGCCTCAAGTGTATGACTGATAGACAACAACGGTTTGACTGAAAAATGTCAAAATTGAAAATACTGTGGAAACAAAGACACCTACATCTTGGATGCCCTTGAGGTAAGCTAAAACATATCAAAAATTAATTTCAAAGTGAACTATCCCTTTAAGTCACAAGGATCTAACAATCACAACTATAAATGGTGTCCTCAAAGAAACATCTTGTACTTGCTAAATCTTTTAAAGTGGTAATGCACAAGTGATGTTTAATGACAGGCATCATGGATGAACGCTCACTCTTGGGTTCCTCTGGTGGTGCAGGGGTGTGAATCTCAGGTTCTTCTTTGTCTTCTCCCTCCTCATCAGCCAGGTGAGAATGAGTGTAGTGGTAACTCAAGCCTGGTCTGTTCTTATAGCGTTTCCCACAGACTATTAAAAAAGAAAAGTTGTAAAATTAAAACAGTCGTGTAAAAAGCGTTATGGAAAACAGGATTTTCATTGATCTTTTAGCATAAATGCTTTCAATTTACTATGTACTAACCAAACCGATTGATGGGAGCTAAGCTGCAGACATGAACCACTCAGAATTCAGTTTCAGCAACTTCATGAACAACAGCAGTACGCAAGGTTTGCCAAACACATATTTGCATAGACAACTATTCAAAAGTTTGGGATCAGTAAAATCCTTTTATATTTTTGAAAGAAATGTCTTATGCTTACCACGGCTGTATTTATATGATTTAAAAAAAAAAGTAAAAAAAGCATTCCTGTGATGCTAAAACATGAACTTTCAACAGCCATTCCTTCAGTGTCATATAATTCTCAAAATTAAAAATAATTCAATCGTACTAAGCCCAAACCTTTGAGATATATGTATCCAAAATAACATGTCAAAACTCACTGTCACAAGCATACGGTTTGTCTCGTTCTTCCTGGGCAGCTGCAGCAGCTTCCATTTTCTTTTTTCCATTCCCAACTCCTCGACCCTGGGAGATTAAAATGATATTTTATTAACTCCATTCCTTCAGGCCATCGTATGACCAGTAGCCACCATCACAAGAGTGGATTATCAATGGTTAGTACTGTATAAATATTCAATTTATTAACCAACAGCAGACCAGGCACGGTACCTTAGACTTCCCTTTTCCTCGTCTTTTAGGAGTTTCCTCCTCAAAATCTTCATCGTCCAGATCATCCAAGTATTCTTCGGGCTCAAGGATCCTCTGAGAACGACAGGAAACAATCAGGCCATACATTCATATATGAAAAGCCCAGAGACATTAGAGACCATATCCAAAAGCCCTACTATATACCTTCCTGATGCGTGTGGAGCCACTGTGGCTGCTGGCCGTGCTGGTTCCAGTGATCTCAGACAGACTGGTTTCTTCCTCAGGTGGTCTGAGCTCTGTGGGCACTCTTTTATCCAGCGGCTCTCCTTTCAGCAAGGCCTCCAGGCTGCTCCCATCCAACGGGCCCAACACATCTTTTTTCAGGCCCAGCTCCAGCTCAGCTTTGGAAACATGCTTCTCTTTAATCATTTAGTTATGATTTATAATCTAATTTTAAATATTTTTTTCTGCCTTAAATATCTAAAACTATTTTGTCTAAACTTTATAACCATGTAAAGCTTGACCTATGAAATAATCATTTTTTGCTGTTGTAGTCAAGACCACCTTAACAAAGACCAAGTCAAGACCAGCACACATTTAAATGTCTTATATTTAATCAATAAATACAATTAGACAAGCTGTTACCAGTTAAATGACTAAGACATAACATTCATCTTTGTGTTGCAGAGGTGACACAGAGGTTCCATTTGAATTGGTACAATTACATCTGCTTAAATAATGATGAGAATAATGTTTTAAAAATAATATTTCGAATATAGAAATATAATGGAAAAATAAAATGATAGGTCTACTTTTAAGTGAGTCACGGAACCATTTATTCAACCTATTTGTTTATATCCTATGTTAATAATATAAAAATCTCAAACAAACAGGTCATTTGTATTCATTTTGGGATAAAATCCTGAGTCCTCTGAGATAAAATTTGGGATAACATCTTTAGGCCAAGACAAGACCAAATACAAATGCGGTTGAGGTCGAGACAAGATCAAGGCCGGTCACGAGTATTACAATTCTACTTTTTTTTTAAAAAATCATTTATTGAAACTATAGACAAAATCTAAAAAAAGCAGCAGCATTGTGTATGTGTTTCTTTTGAGTATGGTATTTGATACATAAGCCTTTTATGGCTCATATGACATGGGAGAATATAAGCCCATACTCAAGGAGAAAAAAATACCACCATTTTTATTCAGAGACCCAAACTGTCACAAATATGAAATTTGCTGCAGTTGTTGTCATTTATATGGCCAAAAGTAAGATGAAATTCTGATAGTTTGTAATGTAAATCAATGAGATTTTTATAATCAGTTGTCTCACTATATCTCCCAACAATATGTCTTAGAAAGATGATATTTAAATGTTCAGCTTTATGATCAAAGCTCTGCAGTTTTGCAATTCTACTATACTCATATATCGATATTAATACTGATACTCATATCCTAATATGATTGTTCTAAAAATTATGTGTGGTTTTTCAAGTTAACCTCAGCTAACCTCAGCAGTCAACCTTCAGCCTATAAATGCTTCCCTTGAAATTTTACTAAAAACAGAGTTATTCTCACATTTACTTTATAAAAAACAGAATAGATTTCACAGTAAAAAGACATGTACCACGACCTGAAGGGGGGCATTTTTGCAATTCTACTAAAAACTATTTTACTTGCTAAAGAAATATAAACTATCATTCAGATGACATGTAGAAGATAGTGCGCAACAGGTTTTCTACTACAGGCAACAAGAAATCTACTACTAATGTAACAGAATACCAGATTTGAGTGGAGGAAAAACTAGAGCAGGGTCTTCTGGTGGGTGAGCTCTTCTTTTCTTCCTCCAGCGCCGGGCGGGATATGTGTACAGCTGTCCTGGTGCTGTACCTTAAATAGTAATCATAAAGTCTGCATGTCAGTAACTGTAGCACAGACTGAGAATAGAATCAGCGTAAATGGGCTGATGCCAAACCTGCGCTCCTGTGTCTCTTCTCCATCCAAATGTAGCAGTTGCTTTGAGCGACTCCAGTTTGGGAGTCCAGGAAGGGCATGAGGATGCTCCTCTCGGCACACAGACGGGCGTTATAACTATGACACTGCTCCAAAGCATCTTTGTAGTACTGTTCTCCAAGTCTTCATTCCACACACAAACAAGAGAGAATACCAGCATATAAGTTTCTACACAGCATATAATTTATATTTACTTTCTACATGCACAGATTCACTTTTCATTAGTTAAATCTTAGTCTTGGGTGATAAATAGTAACGGACCTTACAAAAAATAACCATGCTTTTGCTACACTAACTATAGTTTAACCATGGTATTTGTAGTAAAACTGTCTGTGGTAATACTGTGGTAATCAATCCGCCAAAAAAAAAAAAAAAACATGGTTAGTACACTTTTACTATAATAAAACAATGGTTCATTTTCGTAAGAGGGAGAGTATTTTTAAATTTCGTGCGCCACAACGTGCTGATATGCAAACAATGGACCACAATGTAATGTATTCATTTTTGCCAGTGTTAAAAAAGCAACGTCAATTTGATAGACATTACTTAAAAAGTTGGACAACAGAACGCAAAAGAGCAAACGAACCAGTGACTGGCTAGTGTAACTGATATAAAAAGTAGACACATGGCTGTAATGCTCTTTGATGTCACAGTCACGTTAAACGATGAATGAACGAGGAACAGATTAGGTAACCAAACACCACCACAATACTTCAGCCTTACTTTGGTATATAAAACCATCCAAATTCACCAGTAATTTAAGAATATCATGTGGTGATTCATTCAAAGAGTTTAAAAACTACATGTACTCACACTTTAACGATATTCTCCACGGCAGTCGCCATTGTTTTGCTGTAGTGGGCTGTTGTTGTCTTCACTGCGCATGCGCATTGGGTCCTTTTTGAATCAACAATACGTTCTTATCTTTACATGAAAAGATTTCCGTCATTGCAAATTGAAGCTAATCAGAATATTTTTCTTACAAAATATTTTAACGAAACACTCACGATAATGCTAGTGAACCAAAAAACTCAAACCAAGTGATCTCATTCTACGATGGGCGTGCTTACGTTTAAGTGACGTCTTCCGCCCGCACCGCCGCCATTTATATCTCACCGCCATTTTACATCAACTCAGAAGAGATAAGATTACGAAGATGACGGCTCAAATGGAAAATCAACTTTGCAAGCTCTTTGTCGGCGGGCTCAACGTCCAAACCACCGACGATGGGTTGCGAGAACATTTTGAGCAGTACGGGAAGCTCACGGACTGCGTGGTGGTGCAGAACCAGCAGCTGAAGCGCTCGCGTTGCTTCGGTTTCGTGACCTACTCGAGCCCGGAGGAGGCAGACGCGGCCATGTCGGCCCGACCTCATGTTCTGGACGGCAACAACGTTGAGCTTAAGAGGGCCGTTGCGCGAGAAGATGCGGGCAAGCCCGAGGCTCTCGCGAAAGTGAAGAAGATATTCATCGGTGGTCTTAAAGACGACATCGAGGAGGATCACCTCCGTGACTGCTTCTCCCAGTTCGGCGCGGTGGAGAAGGCGGAGGTGATCACAGACAAAGAGACCGGCAAGAAGCGCGGCTTCGGCTTTGTGTATTTCGAAGATAACGACTCGGCTGATAAAGCCGTGGTGCTCAAGTATCACATGATTAACGGGCATAAAGTGGAAGTGAAGAAAGCCCTGACCAAGCAGGAGATGCAGGCTGCTGGTAGTCGCGGTGGCCGCGGAGGCCGAGGAGGTGGACGGGGGATGGGCAGACCGCAGAACGGCTACGGCGGGCGCGGCGGAGGATACGGCAACTACGGCGGCGGCGGCTACGGGGGCAATGACGGCTATGGAGGCGGATACGGTGGCGGGTATGGGGGAGGCTACGGGGACCAAATGGAGGGCTACGGCGGTGGTAACGGCTACAGTGACTTTGGCAGCGGCTATGGTCAGCAGTCCTCTGGCTATGGCCCAATGAAAGGTAATTACTCGGGCAGAAGCAACGCTCCTTACTCCCGAGGTGGTGGTGGTGGTGGTTACGGCAGGGGGGGTTACGGAGGCTCGTATTAGGAGCGTTGATTAGGTCTCGTATTAAGAGCAGCTCCTTCCCCAGCCCACATCACAGTTTTGACCACACATTATCTTCAGCTAAGTAGCCAGAGTTAGCCACCTTAATATGGCGTGGCATTGACTGAATCACCCAAGCTCCATTCAGGAGGTCACAACTTATCCAGCCTAGCAAATTATAGGTAGGGCTCACCTATCCGACTTTGCTCAACATCTTACAGCTGTTACTACTACTACTACACATCCTTTTGCTCTCTTCCCTGAATTAATAGGGAGTTTTTTTTTTCAGCAAGACATAGGACTACTACTCTGGATCTCTACTTATTATAAGACTGGCCAGTGGTGGCAGGCTATACCTGTTTGCGAAACTGTTTCCCATGCGTTTTTGTTTTTTTGGTGCATTGGGATTAAGTTAAAATTAGTATTTTTGCTTGTTAGTGTTGGCATGTTTTTCTCCTTTTAGCATATGTATTGTATCTTTATTGTGTCTGTTTTCTTCTATTCAAGACTTATATAAATCTGGTTTAAATTTAGTCAATCGCAGTGAACCCCTGTTGAGATTAAAGATTTAATTGGTTGGCAACGGGTACTATCTGCACATCATGTGAGTGCAACTCTACGTAAAATGCTTAAATTAATTCCTAGTGACAAACGACAATAACTATGATTCTGTAAAAGAAAAAAAAACCCCTCCACAGCCAAAGAATTGAAACGTGCTTGTAAAAACACTAGCACCGCCTACTCCCATGAGGTATAGCAAATGACTTAATAATCGTACTCAAACTACTTAAATATAATGTAAAAAAAATATTACACAACATTAAATTTTAGCTATTTATTTTTAGTAGTTTTTCTACTCATAGCAGTTAACTTGTGTTGTACCTTTTTTGTCTGATTTTCAAATACTTTTTTACTTCAAAGTTTGCAATAATATGAGTTACCTTGGTGGTTGATTTGGTTTATGGTTAAAAACATTTAAATGAGGACTTCTTATAAATGGGGGGAAATATTTCTGGAAATATGGCCACTGAAAAAGTGGAGGTTCATAAAGGACTCGCTGTGGAGTCTGTTGCCAACCAATTAAAGATTTAACTTTATTTAATTAGGCTCGATGGCAACTAGAAGTTGTTCGTCCTAACATAAGAAACGTTTCGGAATAAACAGACAAAACTGTTAAATGGACTAGTTTCAAATGTTCAGGCTAACTTAAACCCCTCAATATTCGTTATTATAGTGACTAACGTGTCTCTCCCAATTAGTGTCTTTTGTTAAATAGTTAAAGCAAACTGAAAACATTGTCATTGGTGTTACAGTGAACCTTTCTGATGGGACTCTGAAGACAGATTTGAGTTGTTTTTCTACAGTTTAATCATTTAGTAAAGGACTTTAATGTTCTTGTCTCATTGTATTACTGCTTCAACGGAATAACCTATTGAATATTGTTTATTTCAGATACAACTGAACTGTATGTACTTCTGTTAATAAAAACCATTACTCCGTAGCCATTATGGTTCTTGACGAGCTGAGATTTATTGGGTGGTTTTGACGTACGAGGCCCGTTTAGTGATTTGTCTTTCCAACTAGGTAAGACTAAAATTGGAGGTGCACCCATTGGCTCTAGTGCTCAACATTACATTTCTTTGCATCAGACATGTGGGGATGTTAATATTTTCCCAACCTTATGTTGTCTTTATTCTTAAAATATGTTTAGAGCTTTGTTCCAATACTTTTAGTGATCAAATAAGATGGATCTATACCTTAGCTGTGTCCACTACTACGTCATTGGATTCTCCAGGGGTACTCCAGAGATGTAGAAACCCAGCTGAAAATCCATAGGATAATCGCACCAGGTTTCCAGGTTTGTAGAAATACTTTATACACAAGACATTACATCAGGTGTGTCTTTAACATACTTCGAATCCACCTGGAAGACAATCAGGTATTTGTGAGTCGTTAAAGTAAAGCGTGCATGCACAATTTCAGCATTTCCTAAATGCTAGCTGTGAATAGCATTAACTTGCGGTGATCATGTAACAGAGAAAAAGTGGCAATTAGAACATACTCTGTAGTTAAATGTGTGTGACGCTGTGGTGATTGTGGTCTATGTAGTTATGTGTTAATCCAATATTTTAGCCGATTTCCAGTTTAAGGTCAAACCGGAGAATGGAGCTTATAGTTCCTGTTTACTTGATGCATTAGTTCCAGATATTAATGACATCAAATGCAAAGGAGATCAGCATTTATTAAGCAAGGTTTGTGCTTTCAGTTATTTACTTTACATCTTATCAATCCCCCTCCCCTCCTCATCTCGGTGTTTTGCTCGTGTTTTGTCCTACATTTCTGGGACTCTTAAAGAGGACAGTGGATATTATTGATAATTCAGTGAGACTAGTGACGATTCAACAGTAAAACAACTTGACATTGGCTTTAACAAGTGAGATCTGCTACTCTCATTCTTAAAGCACAGCTCCTTCATAGACACTCCTTAAAGACAATAAGTGTAAATCTGATGGGGTTGTGTAATAGATTGACAGTAGACAGACATGTTTCATGACACTGTTTGTTGACTTGACACTTACATGCATCTGCATCTGTCTTTTTTTCCCACAGAGGGTATGCAATGGAAGGATTTAAATAAAATCTCACTTCCAAGTGTGGCCGCTTGATGAACCTCTTCCGTGGCTGTGAATCCAGTTGTTTCGAAAAATGGAAGAACTCCAGTCAGTTTGGTGAGCAAGTTTTAAAATAATCTATCTATATATATATATGTGTGTGTGTGTGTGTATGTATGTGTATATAAAATCTCACACATGGTCATACCAATTATGTTTACAATTCCTTTTCCCTCCTCTTCTTTTTAGTCTAGCAGAGTTTGCATATGAACGCATATGCTAGATTCATGTGGAAGATGCCTATGTCGAGGAAAGATGCCTTTGGTAAGATTTGATAATAAACTGCATTGTTTCAGTGATTTTGCTTTTGAGATCAAACTTCAAAATGTATTCAGATTACATACTACTTTTAGCAGAGTCAAATCACTCTGTGATATTTTTGTGGGGCTTTTCAGTAAGATTTTTTTTTTCTTTAAGTGTCCCTAATATACAGTTTTAAAGTTTCCCAATTTTGTTTTGCTGAAAAAAAAGCACAAAACTTCAATTTTTTTCTCATAGTGAATACTGCAGCGTCACCCCGTTTCTCACAGTGTCTGAAACAATTCCATAAAGAATTCAGTCTCTAAACCCCTTCTTTCTGAGAGTCTTCTCTGCTCTGATTGGTCGGATGGTCCAGACTGTTGTGATTGGTCTACCGCTTACAACATGCGTTGGAAGCAAAATGGCCATTACCATAATGCATTTCAGCTCCAGAGGCTTCCTCTGCACTTGATGCACACATTACACAATGACACAAATAGTGATTGGGAGTCGACTCAAGCACATGAATCGACTCATTATCGACTGAAATCGCTTGTGCGTTCTGTCCCAGAAACATCAGTCACATAGTGACATTATCCTACATGTAGCTTATTTACAATAAAATAACAGCAAATTATGTTGTATTTATTTACATGCCTGTGTGCCAGTTTTATATCAATTTGGTTTGCCAATGGTATCCTAATTTGTTCATAATCATTTATCAAAATATTACATATCATTAGTACTTGGATGGGAGACCTCTTGGGAAAACTAGGTAGCTGCTGGATGAGGTGTTAGTGAGGCCTGCATGGTGCTCACCATGTTCTGTGTGAGTTCTAAGTAACACCCCATTATAGAGGGAATGCATTGACACGTGACTTTCCCGCGTGAAAACCCCCCTCAGCCTGACCGAGTGGCAAAAGATCTGCTGCGTGACTGGATTTAATTGGGGAAAACTGCGGAAATGCGACTAAATCGAACAATTTTATCAATTTAAACTAAATTTTGGACTCAATATAGTGTTCCTTACAACTTACTAAAGATCCAGTGATCCATGGATATTGACATGCAGCCAGGAATCGTGTTGCCTGACATTTATGTTTGCCTGATTTCGACACCGGGGAAATAAAAGCAAGACCTAAACATAAAGCAAATTTGCCTGTGAACGCTTTATATAAATATATTATAGGTAGTAGTGTTGTCACGGTACCAAAATTTCAGTATTCGGTACCGATACCAGTTAAAATTCACGGTTCTCGGTACCAATTTCGGTACCAAAGCTTAGTTTAAATTTACATATATTTAAGTGTTTATCACGGTTACAAGTATGGAAACTGTACATTTGTATTATAAACACTTTAGAAAAAGATTAGATAAAATGACCTAAAATAAACAATATTATACACTAACACATTTTTAAAGTTGTTTGTAAAGTTTTAATCCATTATTTATTTAATGCACAATGAATTAAGTGAACAAACATTAACAATCAGGTGTTTGTAATAAATAACATTTTCAAACATTAATTAATGTTGTAAAAATATATTGTTCACTCAATGCGTTGATAACCAAGTAATGTTTATGAATGGTATCTTTGTAGCATTACCATAAAACATGTTTTATTTGACTTGACTGTCCTTTTATTAATCTAAAACTGAATTCATATTTAATTTTAAAAAGGCTTTTTAAACCTGCTGAGTTATAAAGGCAAGAATACGCCTAGAACTGGCACTGACATTAAATGACAATACTAATACCATAGTACTCTGGTGTCGGGTAGATACTACTGTGCTCATGTACTCGTAAAACTACCCCGAAAGCACTTTAGAGGACGTTCACATGTCGCGCGTGTTTTTTAATTATATTTTTGCGCGTGCTTATTCTTTCCAAAGCGCTTGCTCTCACGCGGCGTCTGTCGTTGCTATGCAACGCCAACGAGTTTTTATTAGGAGCGCGCTTGAATCACGCCTATATTTGAAATTGCGAATTTGCATGTAATCGGCCTCTTATGGCAACGTGACATTATTAGCCTAATCCAAAATATTTCCATATGTGGCTCTTTCCTCCTTTCGTTTCAACAAGTGGATTCAGAGAGAGAGCCATATCAGCGTTATGAAGAGGACGCAACTGTGCACGTTTCAGACATCGCGTCTAGAACAGAACTGGACGAACCTGGTATTCGGTACCTAGAAAAGCTGGTACCGTAACATTTTTTTTTTTTTAGTACCGACTTGGTACCGAAGTACCGAGTTTTTTGACAACACTAATAGGTAGGTCTAAATCCGGGAGATCACTTATATCAGTGTTATATATATATATATATATATAGCCTATTTAAGTTAGCCTATATATATCATATCGTCCAGTCCTAAAACTTTATACGTTTTTATTACTATTTTACGAAATAGCCCTAAGATAGGATTTTGTCCTCCAAAAGAGTGCATATATCGTTTATGGGGAGTATTTTAAAGGGATTCTATGTTTTTTTAGCTACACTGAATAGATTCAGAGTTGTTGAAATGGTTATGACTTCTTTCGGGTTGAATGGTGGCTGTTTCGACCCGTCACATGTTGTCCATTGCGGGTACTGAGAGACTCTATATTTGTTACGGTGACATCACAAAACCTAATGCACACAAAAAAAAAAAAAAAACACGTGTCCCTGCTTGATATACAACCACTAATAAACAATCGGTTTGGATGAGGAAAAAAAAACCTAATGCACAATGGGGATAATTGTCGGATCTATGTATTTAATCGCGTGAAAATTCTCACCAACAACATATATTAGATCTCATTAAACGTCAAATTAAACACTGTACTATTGTATACTATGTAATGTGTCACACTCTGCGTGAGTGGTATTTACGACAGTAATGTTAAATACAAGTACTCTACAGCAACTCTAGGGGTTACTGTTTGACAAAAATGGGATTCTTGCATTTTTCCCTTTAACTGCTGCAATCCATGCTCGTTTTCTAGTCAGTCTTTGGCTTAAAATGCAAAGTATATGACGCTGTATACAGACATTCTTTCCAGATTTGCTGGTGCTCAAAACGTACTTCTAGAAATGTATTGCGTTGTTTTGGTAGTCAACAACTGCACAGTTTAAAGGAGGGTTGGTTCACCCAAAAATGAACATTATTGGTTGGTAGTCATCAATGACTCACCCTCAAGTCGTTCCAAGCCCGTAAGAACTCTGTTTAAGATACTTTAGATTTAGTCCGAGAACTTTCCGTCCCTCCGTTAAAAATGTATGTACGATATACTGTCCTTGTCCAGAAAGGAAATAAAGACATCATCAAAGTAGTCCATGTGACATCTGTGGGTTAGCTAGAATGTTTTAAAGCATCGAAAATACATTTTGTTCGGACAACAGAACTGAGTTTTTGTAATTTTTGGACTAAAATGTATTTTGGGGTCCCAGCCTCGATTTGAAGCGCAGAGAAATTGCTATACATGTAATGAATTCTTGCATGAAAGGTAACCTCTTAAAAGCATAATAGGGGCACTTGATGTTAACTGTAACGGATAAACTGTTTCTACTTTGTAGTGCATTTCCCCCCTTATCTCTTGTTTAAATCTGTTATGCTCTCTTAACTTAATGTCTGGGCTTGTTGTCTTTACAGGCCTGTTGCCAAGATGATGCCATGATAGTACCTGGAGGGCGGCTTCACCTGATCCTTTGACTGCAGTTGAATCAAATGCGAACAGTGGTTGGAATCATTGTACATGTGCAAATGAGCAGGAATCAACCTGGCATTGAATGTCTGATATGAGTTAAATAATAAAAAAATATTAACTGGATAAATTTTGACTCTGAGTCTGTTTGAATGCAATTTTTTTTTAATAGATTGGAAATAAGCTGAGCAATGAGAAACATTTACCTAGCTTTAAACTAAGTGTATGAATGAATGAATGATTAACTTCTATATAGCCGATAAGCACAAATGCATGTTAGTGCAGTGGTGTGGCAGTGCCATCAAGAGTGACTGTGGAGCGATTGTATCATTGTTGCCAGGCAACGCGCTGATGATGGAGGACCATTACGACGTCCTCGGGTGTCAAGTCAAAGCTCAGCGTTGGTTGTGAGCTGCTATCGAGTCATATAAACAATCACGGCCATCTCATGAGGAGCAGCTCTGACCATCAAACAGACAGAAGACATTCACCACTCGACTTGAGCTTTTAAGCTACCACTAACGTCAATTAAAAATACCTGAGACTTACAAAACATGCACGAAAATAATGTAACGTTAGCAAGCTAACTTTAGCCAATTACCTAGCGCGAAACTGCTCGGATATGGACTGTGAAGGGTAAGTGTGTTATAACGGCAAAAATAGATACGTTTAATGAAATGTTCTTGGTGAAGAGGAAACCGAAGAGATTTGTGACCGATAAAGTTGTTATTTGTACCGTGAAACGAACTGAAGAGCGCGTTTTGTTTTGCTGTTACCACTATTTGTAGCAGCTAAATTGCTAGCGTTAGGTTGTGCATTCACTTAACATCTCTTCTGCGAATTCAGCAGCGAACATTTTAACATGATACTTAATCTTTAAGTTTCATATATGAGAATTGAATTAAACATATTCGTAAACGTGTGAAATATTATTGTTCCAGCAGTTGACGAGACATTCAAATTAATCTTGAGCTAATCGTCTCGGACACTTGATTTTCGATGCACTGATGTTGGTAATATCTTTTATCATCCCGTATCATCAAAATGGTGCAGAACTGTGCAATGAAGCTGTCATACGAAACAAGTAAAAGTTAGTTTGTGAGCAAATGACCCGTTATTTTAGAGTTTCATGGTGTTAGAGCATTAGTGTAATTAACATAAACATATTAGTTGAAGAGATATTTTTTGTTTCATTTATTAGATATGGAGTCCCTTGTCCTCTGCCTAGTTTGGATTCGCAGGAGGATGCCAAAGACCCAGGGTTGCACACCATCAGCCACACACACATGAGGAAAGCCTTTCGTCTTATGAATGACTTGAGAAGGTTGGTAAACCTACTCAGCACATCATTAAGTTAACCACCATAGTCATTGAAGAGGACAATTTCAATCAGAGGTTAAAGGGTTAGTTCACCCAAAAAAATAAAATGATCCCATCATTTACTCACCCTCAAGCCACCCTATATATGACTTTCTTCTTGCAGCCAAATACAATTGGAGTTATATTAAAAAAAAAAAAAATATCCCAGCTTCTAAACTCTTCAGCTGGAACTAAACTTGTTACCGGAAGCCAGTGATAATAGTTTATAAATTTATAAATATGGATATTTTTCTTACAAAAATTCATCACTTTGCTTTAGAAGGCCTTTATTAACACACTGGTGCTGTATGAATTACTTTTATAAAGGATGGATGTGCTTATTTGGGCTTCAAAATCCCCAAATTCACTCCCATTTTGAAGCTCGAAAGAGCCAGGACATTTTTTTGGCTGAAAGAAGAAAGTCATATACACATAGACATAGGATGGCTTGATGGTTAATTTTTAGGTGAACTAACCCTTTAATTTGTGTATGGATGGATTCTTAACATCAAGTTTGGTTCCTCACTCAAACATTTGGTTATGAAGTCTGGTCTTGGTCTTGAAGTTTTTCTTTTTTTTATGTTGTTTTTATTGTCACAAAATGTAACTATATTATCCAATATTATCACCCAGCTTTTTATATAAAGTTGGATATAGGCTACAAATGCCCAACTTTATCCTCATATTGGCCAACAGTATACACTCATATGCTTACTATATGGCATATTTCAATTGCTCCATTGCATCGTCGCAAAATGTAAACTATATCATCGCCCAGCTCGAATCTGCTAAATGTGACTATGAGGCATGACGATATTAAAATATTTTAAACATTAACATATTCTGTAACACTGCTTTAAAACATTTTGTATTGTGAAAAGTGCTTAATCTGACTAAGAGTTAATTAGCGATTGCATATGTTATCCACAAGACGAAGTACTGTAGATCGCAAAGACCCTTACACCCTATGGTTTCTACAAACTATGTAGGCTAGGCCTATGATATATTTGGGAGAAACAACCCTGCTCTAGATCCTCAGATTTCTTTTCTTTATAATCACAGTAGGAGGATGCTTTGTGACGTTTTGCTGGTGGCGGGTGAAGTGGAAGTACCAGCACACAGAGTAGTGTTAGCGTCCTGCAGTCCTTACTTCTGCGCCATGTTCACAGGTACTCTACAAATACACATCCTAATGCTTTTCTTACGTTCATGGGGCCAACATGTCTTAGCAATGTAGGATCTATGATTATGATTTAGGAATGAAAATAAAATTAATCACCCATATGTCATTTCAAAACTGGAAAACACAAAAGATGCTTTGAAGTATGTTGCTAACCAAAAGTTTTGATGCCCATTGACTTATGTTATGCCCCACAGAAGAAAGTCAAACAGGTTTGGACTAATGCTGCGTTCCAGGCAGGTTTTTGAACACGTTAATCACGACTTCAAACCACGACTTACGACTTTGTAGCATTCCAGGTCATTCACGCCAAACTACCTAGATGTAAACAAACCAGACGGACCTTACGGGGCTCATGCACGTTTGTAATATTTTCTAACGCCAAAGGTGCTTACTCCTTGTTTATTTGTGGGAAACTGAGGAGGAAAAATAGCGCATGAGGCAAGCTGTTATACTCTTTATTTTACTTTATTTGTATATTTGGAAATGTATTTGGTATATATTTATCGTTGCACTCAATGGACTGAAAACTAGTTGACGTTATATTGTTCTAAAGTGTATTCTCACCGTGTACCGCCTGCAGAAACGCTGCATAAGTAGGGGCTGTCATTGGTTTGCGGGCTATGTGACGTCAGAACTCGTAACTTGGAATTAGGGATGGCTCGATACCACAATTTTGGCTTCGGTACGATACCAGAACCTAATACCTCGGTATCGATACTAAATCGATACCACAGTCGAAAAAAAAAAGAGTCTAAATTGAAGTGAATTGAAACAATTTTATTAAACACTGCTTGAAACTCTCAACTACCATATGTGCAAAGAAAGGTATACAAAAAAAAACGTATCAAAATTTTAAAAATAAAATTATGTGTAGGTAAAATTTTGATTTGGGAAAACCACTGATATTACACAATTAAAATAGGTTAATATAATAGATTAACATAATAGAATAATGAAATGACGTTAACCATTAGCTGTCATGCATCTACAGAGAATTATCAACATTTATTGCATTTATTCATCTTGGTTTGGTTACTGTTTGTCTTTGGGCTCATATTATGCATATAATGCATTGCAAAAAGTAATGTTATGATGCTAAACATATATTAGGATATTACATTTTTAGGTCATTTTATTACTGATTGATCTAGATTAATCACTGCTATATTGTTAGGCCAGGTTCCTTAATGAATGTTGACAAATGTAGCTTAATTGTAGGCTAATATTATTAATATTTATATTACTACCCTCTCTCTCTCTCTCTCTCTCTCTCTCTCTTCGCCACAGCCTCAGTAATGCCATTCATTTATCACTTGTATGCTTTATTAATTTAAATTAAATGAATATATTTGTTTGAAATAAATTGCAAAAATGAGATCATGAGACGTAAACTGAGATCATGAGACGTAAACTGAATTGGTATAGCGTGTCATGCAAGAAGATTTGAGCTTTCGTGTTTACCATATCATATTTAATTGATAAGCTCTTAAGTATGTGCGCTGTTCAGTGTTCAATATAAGTCTAAATTAAATCAGTTGAATGATGAACTCACCAGTCGATCTCTTGAACAAGTCCGGATGACCAACTGACGAGCGCTTCGGCAGATTTGATGTGTTGCCTTCCATGGCAACACATTATTGAAAGCAAAGTTTGTAGAGTGGTTCATTGAGGTCTGTGTCTACTGTCTACACTATTCTCATTACTTTAGTAGGCAAAATAATGCCTTATTTCACTAATACTGCTCTCTCTATTTAATAATTTCGGGCGTGTAAAAACCCGAATGAGCTTTATTTCCACCGTGTTCCTTCGTTTGCCAGTTTCGCGTGACTTGCGTCAGTTTCGGTAGCGCACTGCCGCCTAGTGGAGAACTTCGGAAAAGCAGCTCATCAAATACCGAATTTAACAAAATGATGATATACATAGTTCCCACAGGCAAAAAAATTGTCACGTGACCTCCCCGGAGACGCCATCTTTGAGGGCAAAACCGCTGTGTTTACCATAGGCGTTTACAACGTTTTATCAGAGAATGTCGTTTTACAAACAAAAATTTATGTCTGTTTATATTGTTATGCAAATCATGAAAAGACAAAGTGTAATAGATTATAAAGAGACTATTAAAACAAGACATAGAGAGGTACAATGCGAAAATTTCATTCATAAATGGTGTGTATCCTTATGCAACAAAAGAAGCACTGAGCAC
This sequence comes from Pimephales promelas, assembly GCF_988280905.1. Lineage (NCBI taxonomy): Eukaryota > Metazoa > Chordata > Actinopteri > Cypriniformes > Leuciscidae > Pimephales > Pimephales promelas. The sequence continues at coordinate 17,044,251 of NC_142777.1, forward strand.
CGATTATGCAACTTTGCCTCAGATACAGTATTTTCATGTGTACAATTATCTGGTATTGGTGAGGAGTTTTTACACATGTGAGCATTTCCAAGCCTGGAAATCACTGGAGGTGTACGATCAGATTGACGTGGGGTTGGTTTGGTGACGTTTGCTCAAGTGCAATCAATGGAAAAGTAACTTAAGTCATCATAGCGAAGTAGCATGATGCTAATCTGTCTATTAAAAAGCCATAGCCTGCACAACTTAATTCCTATGTTCCCCAGTCACCGGTGATTTCTGTAATATGCATGTACTTGCGGGCGTCATGGTTCGGTGCATGAATATTAAAATAAATAACTCGCGTGCAATTTAATTAATGTAATAAATGAGGAACTACATTATACGCGGGATCTTTAGGGACATAATCTGAGATTGCAATGCTGGAATGTGAGATCAAACAGTGGAAACAATGTTGTTTTGTATGTTTTTAATACCTCGTCATTTTGTTCATACAGGACATTATTCAAACTGCAACGTGTTAACTTATATTTATTTACACTCGCAATAAAACACAACATTGTGCTTTTGTCAAACAAATTCTTGCGTGTTTTGAGTGAGTTTCTTTCCTGTTTATGCTCGCCAGCCATAATCTCCGTCGTTGTTCGGACAAAAGCTTAGTCTTCTCACATCCATATGGAGTCTAATGACGGGTATAGTGTAAAATCCCGATTTAACTGAACCTCCGGCACGATTTTATCATCCATTGACTCAGCAGGAGATGACCATTTTCACTTTATAGCACGAAACTCATTTCACTTCGTTCAACTCGTATTGCTTCTTCTTATGTTTTGCCCTAAGCAATGGCGCTGGGTCGGCAAATGCCCGTATGTTGTGACGTCATGTGGGAACTATGTATTGTACCGTTTTAAATGTATTAAATACCGGTATTTTTGCAATACCGGTATACCGCGCATCCCTACTTGGAATACATCGATCTAGTACGAGTTCACGGGTGGGAAGTCACGAGTTTGACTGCCGTTCCAGTGCACTTTCACGGGTATAAGGTTGGAAAAACACGAGTTACAGGTTGCCTGGAACGCGGCATAACACTGAGGGTGATCATTTTAATTTTTGGGTGAACTAACCCTTGTTTACAAGGTATTTGAAGCTATATGAGTGACATTAGGTGATATAAAGTGTCCCTGCTGATTGTTCTGCATAAAGAAACATTATGATGTTCATTCTTGCTTATTTAAGTCTCATTTTCAGTGGTTATTTTTTAGATCTTTGATTGAGTTTTCTGGATCTGTATGTGTAATGCTCATGCTCTCTGTTTCTGTATTGTGATTGACGTGTCCAGGTGACATGAGTGAAAGCAAGGCTCACCATGTCGAGATCAGGGATGTTGATGGACAGACGCTCTTGAAGCTGGTGGATTATATTTACACTGCTGAGATTGAAGTGTCTGAGGATAACGTTCAGGTAAGTCAAGGCATGAATGTACTGTACTGTAGCTCTTTGTGTAAAGGCTGATTTCACTATCTGCTACTGGTTCTCTGGTGCTTTTGTGGCTCTGTTGTGAGTGCTGAGAGGCAGGGCATTTCCTCTAATTATTAGAACAGGAAATGAGCAGAGAGGGAGAGGAAGTTTTCTGTGATGTGCACTTTGCCCTTTGTGTTGGAGCTCTATTGTCCCGGTATATTCTGTTGTTTGTGTCTGGGCCTTTGTTTAGATGTACACAATACAGCAGAGGAGAACAGATGAACAGATGGCGCTTCATGCCAGTTGTGCTGGAGCAGTGTGAAGTGGCCTAGTTTTTGGACAGGATGGGCAGATGCTCCAATGTTAAGTTTCCCTAGAAGCCATTTCTTGGAAGAAAGTGGCCATTCAATGAATTCTGCACATTGTAACTCTGTCTTGTTCCTCCCCGTGGCCGTTGCTTTTGTTAAGTAGCTGATGCTGGGTTAGATTCATTTATTTTTATTGCTCACCACCATTTTAATTCATTAATTTTGTAATTGTATGTGGAGTAACCAGCTTACACTCTTTTGCAATGATTTACTAATAATTAAAGCTCTGTTAGAATACCTTTTTGAACAAATGTATTTAATTTTAATAACAGTTGTTTAAAGAATTATTCCTAGAGAGAGAGAGAGAGAGAGAGAGAGAGAGAGAGAGAGAGAGAGAGAGAGAGAGAGAGAGAGGTGTCCTAAAACTCCATCAGATGACCCAATGGAGAAAAAAAAAACCTTGGGAGAACCCAGGCTCAGTCGGGGGCCAGTTCTACTCTGGCGTTTATGAACTAGAGGCCAAATTTACAGTAACTGTAAGATAAAAAATGTATATGAATTCCAGGCTAAATAAATGCATCTTTAGTCTAGTTTTAAACTGGGAGAGCAAATCTGAGCAACGAACAAAGATGGATATCCTAGGAATGATCAGAAGCCTCGAATTTAGTGATCTTAAAGAGCGTGATGGATTGTAGGGCGATAGAAGATCTGTTAAATAGACTGGAGCTAAACCATTTAGAGGTTTATAAGTCAAAAGCAATACCTTGTAATTAATACGGAACTTTATAGGTAACCAATGAAGTGATGATAGAATCGGTGTTATATGATCATATTTTCTTGACCTAGTAAGAACATACTTTGACTTTACAAAGTTCGGAAACGTTACACAAACAGTCATTTAAGTTGTATTAACTCACCTTTGACGAAGTGATCACTAACGTTACAGACCGCAGACATAGGTTTGCAAGCTGTTTTTCCAGATTTTTTCGATCTATTTCTTGCATTTTCCCCCCCTTATGAACAACAACTTTTGGTACACAATAAAAACTCCTTGTGGCTTGATCGATTCCGGTAACCATAAATGATTCAAAACACAGGCATTTTGAGTTTGTTATATTGCTTTCTAAATACAGCAAATCACTTCCTACCCTCCATTTGTATTTCGCGCCATGGCAACGCAGTGACGTGACGTCATATGAAAACAAGCTATACTTTTTTCCTGCCCTTTTACTTGATTACACATAACCTGTTTTTTGTGCTATTCCTGTGTTCAGGTGTTACTCCCAGCTGCCAGCCTGATGCAGTTGATGGATGTTCGGCAGCTTTGCTGTGACTTCCTGCAGACACAGCTCCATTCCACCAACTGCCTGGGCATCCGAGCATTCGCTGACCTTCACGCCTGCACAGGACTGCTCAACCAGGCCCACGCTTATGCCGGTGAGCTCTCTTCTTTCTTGAATCATTGTGGGATGGCTAACAGCTAGTCGATTAAGCAACCCACCAATATGGACTTTTATGCTAAGATCCATTTTTTAAGCGTGTTTGCTTGTTTCAAACAGAGCAGCACTTCACAGATGTCATGGTCGGTGAGGAGTTCATGGCCCTCTCCTTGCAGCAGGTGTGCAGTCTGATCTCCAGCGACAAACTGACTGTGTCCACTGAAGAGAAGGTAACGCATTACCCTGCTCATTTACCTTGTTGTTGTTTTTCGCATATTGTGCTTCTCAATTTCAATGTTTTGTCACATCACAGAGCCTGTTTTTAGCTCAGCCGTGCATGATTTGTAGACAGCAGACAGTTGATGGTTGGCTTTTACACGAATGCTGGTGTGTGACGCTGTAGGAGACGACCAGCCATCTGTCATTCACACTGCATTAGCTGCTCTCTGCTTACGAGTAACTTGTGTCTCCAGTCTGCGCTCACACACACCCACTTGATGGCAGCTGTCATCTGTCAGATGCCTCAGTGTCACTGCTGTGGCTGTGAGTTGCAATCATGCAATATGCAAAGAAACATATAGTTCACTTTATTCCGGTCTGACACCCCCAGGTTTTTGAGGCCATGATCGCCTGGATAAAGCACGATAAAGAGGCCCGTTTGGAGCACATGCCTAAGCTCATGGAACATGTTCGACTGCCCTTGCTATCCAGAGATTACCTTGTTCAGGTATGACTGCTGACAGTTTTTATAGCAAGCTCTCTATATTTGTTGTGATCGCATTTCTTGTTTTCTTTGAGCATTATTTTTAAGATTTAAATGTGTACTTGTACAGATTGTAGAGGAGGAGCCCTTAATAAAAAACAACAACACTTGTAAGGACTTTCTCATTGAGGCGATGAAGTACCACCTTTTACCTGCAGACCAGCGGCACCTTATAAAGACTGACAGAACCAGACCGCGCACACCAGTCAGTCTGCCCAAGGTATTAATATATTGCAACACAAAGATTCCAGACTGATCTCATGAAGTAGCGCGTGTATGACACGCCAATTCGTATTTCCATTTTTGGCGTGCTATCAAGACGCATAATCGCCTTTCAGCGCGTTTATGAACGCCGTTGACTTAACGTTATATAAATATATGACTTCCTCAACCCCGTCCCTAAACCTAACCGTCACTGGGGTTAATGGCATTTATGACTGGAGATTTGACTGCGTGTTCAGACACGCGGAATGACGCGGACGTTAATGGCGTAGACATATACGCATACACGCGGATAGCACAAAATGCGTGGAGATAACACGCCACCTGACTCGAAAGTGGCGTATATGTTTACGCAAAAGTCATGATGTCATGTTGAAGATTCGCTTGAAACATACAGTACCAGGCAAGTTTGGATGTACTTAGTCCTTTATTATCTGCTAACCACAAGAAAGCATAATTTTGTATATATTCTAAGATGCTGCACTCGTAATTACAATCAATGAGAAAAAAGTGCAACATGCAATATAATAGAATACGTCCTGCTTTCTAAATAAAAGAGCCAATCGGTAAAGTCATCATGAAACAGTCATTGTCCTGAGGATTCCTCTTATGACTGCACATGGCTCCATTCAAGTAGAGAGGAGTTGTTGGAAATAGCTGTTCGGAGTTGTTGCAAATATGGACAGATGTACTGACAGATGGCAGACTCATTGAAAATAACCAGTTCGAGTCATGGTTTGTGTTGGTGTTAATTTTATCAGCTATTTTTAAATTTAGTCTTAGTCCTGTGTCATATATACTTTTTAGTTATCATCATATTTAATTCATCTTGTCCTGTTTTTTGTTTAGTCAATTTTTAGTCGACTAAATGTCTGGGAATTTTAGTTTAGTTTTAATCACATTTTCATGATTCCGAAGCTGAAACTACAGTTATTTTAGACGAACATGCTTTCACTCTGACTAGATATATTTAAAATAATGTTGGCCATGTTTTACTGGTATAACATAATACATTTGCCATTATCAGGACCCAGAAATATTCCCCCCTTGCGTTATATTTAACATCATATAGTAGTTTAATGTTGTACTGACATTAAAACTCTGTAAATTTTGATTTTTTCTAACACAGTGATTTTTATTTTGGGTGAACTATACACAATACATTTACCTGCGGTTTCACAGACAAGGCTTAAACCCAGTCCCAGCCTAAAATGCATGTTCAAGCTGCTGAAAGCAACTTTAAGCTCAGACATACTGTATTTTAAAATATGTCAGTGCCTTTGTTTTGTCTCAAGATAAACACCAATAAGGTTTTTTTTTAAAGACACGTTTATAAAAGCTACGTAAATGTCCTAATTGAACTAAGGGCTGATCCTGCCTTAATCTAAGCCCTGTCTGAGAAACCAGGCCATTATGACTATCCACAACACACATACTGATGCATTTTTGTATTGCAATATTGTGACACAATATTTTTTTTACTCCCCTAGCCGTAGGGGCTTGTTGAAAAAAATCTGTAATATTTTTTCTCTGTTGTTTTAATCGCCAACCCCCCGAAAGTGGTGATAATGAGATGAGACTACATTTTTTTGATGATTGATTTTTGTTGTGAATCTTGCAGGTGATGATGGTCGTAGGGGGTCAGGCACCTAAAGCCATCCGCAGTGTGGAGTGCTATGACTTTCAAGAGGACCGCTGGTACCATGTGGCTGACTTACCCTCCAGACGCTGTCGAGCAGGTTGCTCTCTGTTCTGCTCCTCATCTCTCAATGTGTGCTCTTCTCTTGGTCTCACTCTCTGCCTGTGTGTCTCATTTAGGTGTGGTGTATATGGCCGGTAAGGTGTATGCTGTGGGGGGGTTTAACGGCTCTCTGCGTGTCCGGACGGTGGACGTGTATGATGGGCTGAAGGATCAGTGGAGCTCCGTCCCCAGCATGCAGGAGCGCCGCAGCACTTTAGGAGCGGCTGTACTGGGGGACCTGCTGTATGCTGTCGGGGGCTTTGATGGGAGTACAGGTATATCTTTGAAAAATCTCTCTCAGGATTATTCATACACTACTAATATTAGTATGATTTTTTAATTATTTTATTCAGCAAGCTATTTTAAATTTTATCCATATATATATTAGACTGCAATTTCCACAAAAATATGAAGCGGCACAACTGTTTTTTTCAACATTGATAGTTAAAAAATAAAAAAGCAGCAAATTAGCATATTAGAAACATTATCGAATGATCATGGGGTGCTGAACACTGGAGCTTTGTCATCGCAGAAATAAAATACATTATATTAAAATCATTTTAAAATGTATTATTTTGCAATAAGACTATTTTCACTGTATTGTTGATCAAATAAATGCAGCCTTGATGAGCATAAGAGACTTCTTTTGAATGGTAGTGTATTTTTTTATTATTTCTACTATATATATTTTTTTTTTTTTACATTTGGGCGGTTAACATGACTTAGCACATGCACAACCAGCCTCATTTGTATCCCTGTTACGCTGACGAATGTGTCCGTCTCTCTGCAGGTCTGTCATCAGTGGAGGTGTATAACCCCAAGGCTAACGAGTGGATGTTTGTGGCTCCCATGAACACCAGGCGTAGCAGTGTTGGTGTGGGCGTAGTTGACGGTGAGCATTTTGAGTGTTGAGCAATCTGCTCACCATTAGGCATGCAACAATAAAATGTTGTTAAAGGGCATATTGCAGGTTAGAGGACCCAACGAGTCAATGCATAGAAAAACAATGTAGGAACTAGATTTTCTTTAAAATATACGTATAAACACGCTACAGAAGCTTCTGCAGTCGTTTTTGTGAGAAAATTTTACTTCCGCGTCTGAAAATGGGCGTGGCGGGCGTGACGCAATGAGCGGGAGAGCCGTCTATTCACACAACAGGAAAACAATGGATCGCATGACATTTCGGACGCTGAGGAAATACTCGTATGACGGATCAAGCCATAAAGTTATGAGCCTGCTATGCTAAAGAGATCAGGGACAGGCCAGGATAATGTCAGACAGAACGGTCAGAGAAAAATTGAGCTGTGATGTGAGGAGAACCAGTGGAGAACAGGACAGGTGTCTTTTAGGTGAGAGACGTGCTTATAGTATACACGTTCGCTAACGATATACACTGTGCTCACAATATTGTACAGATTATTATGATCCTATAACAGGCCAGCAGACATTAGTATGTTTAGGGTAGATTTATATACTATTAAATGTATAAAAACTTTACTTGAGTATATTTCTATAGTAAAAGCATAGGCTACTCAGGTAAATTTTTAATACATATTTTTCACCTAGGTTATAACATAAACAGAACATTAAATATTTGAGTATTTAAACAACCAATTTTGTTTTTCAATTACAAGTTCTATGTAGGGCATGACAAGTTACCTATATAACACTATTTGGTGCCATTGGTAGTATACGACGATCAATACTCTTGCTTCGGCATACCATGTTGAACTCCATCATATTGCCGGGATGCTAATCATTTGATCTGAAGTGAACGCTACACACGACCGCGTTTGCCGAGCCGATGCAGAAGAGAAATCCCGTCTGTTCACCTGCTCAAACCGCACCAGGAACGAAAGATAGGCTATATAGCACCGTCCCTTTTATTGTAATGGAAACTTGTGGACTCGATCTTGAAGTCCTGACAGGCTGGATTTTTTGCAATCTCCACAAACACAATAATTTACCATGACGATGATAAATTAAAATAAAAATGTACCGAAAGCACACTGACTGACGAGCGCTCTCACTGAACACCAGCCTACTCTGCACTGAGCCGAGGCTGCGGCTCCCTGATATGACGTCAAATGACGCGATGGTGAAAAAAAAGCCGTTTTTACTAGCAGTCCAAGAAACGCTCACTTTATCTTCTAAATTAGTGCCCTTATGTTGTTTTAAAACATTTTAAATCCTGCATTAACTTTTCATATGGTATTTATATACACGGTTATTTATAAATTTCGATTTTTTTTTTTACCTGCAATATGCTTTTTAAGTTGCATGATTTTGTAATAGTGAATTTGCAAAGAACATTTTACCTCTAGGGTGTTGTCACATATTTAAACTGCGGCTGTGCTAGTTCATTTCACAGTGTGTCTGATGATTGTACAGGAAAGCTTTATGCTGTTGGAGGTTATGATGGAGCGTCTCGGCAGTGTTTGAGTACTGTTGAGGAGTTTAACCCGGTCAGTAATAAGTGGTGCTATGTGGCGGACATGAGCACTAGACGCAGTGGAGCTGGTTAGTTCCTCTTTGGACATGATTTTAAAAACATTGGGCTCACTTCTATTGATTCTTACAGTTGGCAGCTCCATGTATTCTCTTGCTGTGATGTGTTTGTGTGCACAGGCGTTGGAGTGCTCAGTGGACAGCTGTATGCTGCAGGTGGACATGATGGTCCTTTGGTGAGGAAGAGTGTGGAGGTTTATGACCCTGCCTCTAACACCTGGAGCCAGGTGTGCGACATGAACATGTGCCGGAGAAATGCAGGCGAGTAACCGGAAAAGAGTATTTACACAGACTGTTTAATGAAGCTCATAAAAAGCTTCATTATCAAATGTGGTATCCTATACCAGAAATCTTTAGAAATTTCTTTCGGTTCAACAAATGTTTTATAAGGGCTGAAGCATCTGAAGAAAATGGTTTTATATTTTTCCAGTTGTGAATGTTAAAAGAAGTATTATTGTTTTTTTTTTTTTTGTCTTTAGGAGTGTGTGCCATAAATGGTTTACTGTATGTGATCGGAGGAGACGACGGGTCGTGCAACCTTTCCTCTGTAGAATACTACGACCCCGCTGCTGATAAATGGAGTCTCATCCCCACCAACATGAGCAATGGCCGTAGCTACGCAGGTCTGTTTCACTCTTACAACCTCCGTATACAACTAATCTAAACTAAACTAAACCACTGTCTCTTGTCTATTTCAGGGGTGTCAGTTATTGACAAGTCATTATGACTAAAAGTCCTGGGCAGCAGGCCTCTTCACACCTGCCGAGGACTGAGCTGTGACAGACAGACAGTGATCTAAGGCTGAATCCAGATGCTGACAGGTGCTTGAAGCTCTGAAAGCCTGACTGCCTCACACACACACACACACACACACTGAGCCCTGACCTCTTCCAGTCTCCAGAAAGTGCCATTTAGCTCTGTTATTAACAGAGGTCACATGATCGCCCCATACTGTGGGTAACGAGACCTCGTGTATACAAGGCTGACTGGACTGAATCCGCGTTTAAGGGACGACCTCAGGATACGCCCTGTGCGGACCGACTGCTGTGGGGATCTGGCTGTAGTCTATGTGCAGGTCAAGAAGGTGCCAATAGAGGCTTCTCTGTCTGCTTTACTACTGACTTACAACGCTCTGAACTATGAGATGTCAGGCTAACACTAATGCTCATGACACCCTTTAAACTGGATCAGGACTGGATATCACTGACTTCTGTTGTTTTGGTTACAGGGTTACTTAGTGTTTCATGTTTGTTTGAAAAGTAATATGGGAACAAGCCCATAAGTTGTTTTAACCAGCTGCTTTTGTGCCATATAGTATTATTGAGGATGTTAAACTGCTAAACAGAAACCATATAAATCTCACAGGGACAAGGTGCGGTCACATTAGCGTCATTTCTGCAGAATATATTGTACTGTAGGGATGTATGAAGCACAGCTCACAGCCTCACACATTTCCAAAACCAAGCAAAATCAGCTTGGAGAAATCTTTTGCCATCATAACGTTCCAGATTGCATGGATTCCTATTGAAATGGCTGGATTTTACCAGTGAACGTTTGCAGAACATCAACGTGACTGCACCTTAATGTGCCAAATGCAATTCATAATCCTATAGATTATACTGTATGTTAGTTACTTGTACATAAGCTTCCTTTTTTCATGATGCAGTTTTGTGTGCAATCGTCCATGTTGGACACACAGACTCTTTTATATTAACTCTCTATATAGATGCGGTCACTGAAATATCACTGGCTTTGTGTCTCTTTGGTAAAATTGCACTGTTCATCTTAATCCGTACTCAGTAGAGTTGTATTTCAGTCGCAGGTAAATACCAAGACAGCAAATAGTTTTGAAAGTACAGCATTTATCCTGCTCTACCCTGACATGGGCTGCTGGTTCACTGGGGATTTTGGATCTGTGATTCAACACAATTGGCCATTTTTGAAGACTATTTTATTTTATTTTAAAAATATGAAGTCTTCTAATGTGTTTCTTTCCTCATTATTGAGTTTCAGGCTCTTTAATGCTTCACTGTTTACAATACTGATCATTGTAAAATGAAAATTGTTTCTGACTACCCACATAACCAGCTCACACATCAGAGATTTTCACAGCAACCTACTTTTTTTTTTTTTTGGATATATATATATATATTGATATGAAAGTCATACTATGCATTAAAACATTGCTTAATGTTTTTGTTGTTCCCAGTGGTTCAGAGTTTATTTTGTGCTATGCCTGGTATAACTGCTGCCATTACATTTAATGACTTTACATATCATGATCCACAACTCTCAAACTATGACATTCCAGTGTAGTGCATCAACAATAGATTATGCACGAATGTGGTTTGTGAACAAGGTGTTGATGTATTTCTAAACAAATGTATTAAATTAAGCTTTGTTAAGAGAATTTGATTGCCATGTGGTTTTAATGTGTTGTGACAGCAAGTCTATAAAGTGCCACTAGAGGGCAGCGGTCTGTCATGCATCGCATATGTGCATCGCCAGATGAGAGGAAATGAAAGTGAAAATGATCTCGGAGATGCCATGATGGGTCTTGCATTACTGTCGCCACAAATAGGTTAATATGAATATATTATATCAGCTGGTCTCCTCTGTTGGAGTAAAACTGGTTAGGTGGCGGTGTCATACCCTAGTTTAAAAAAAAAACTAGGGTTCTAGAAATACGGCCCTGAATCTGAAGCCTCGGTCTGGTATTGCAGGAATAGACCTTATTCACAGCAGCGCCATCTTTGATGTTTAACAAGAGTGAAAGCAAGTACACACTATTGTTACTTAATGTGTTTTTGGATCGTTCTTCCGACAAAACACTGCAAAGTATATTTTGCAAGTAGACTAAAAACAGACAACATGAGCTTTGGAAACCTTTTCTTTTAATTATTATTTTACAGCAGATGACATTGAAAACACGGTTTGTCTACCCTCCACCGCCTCGCTTTCATTCCCAGGGGCTCGTTCTTCGTACGCTGCTTAAAACATCGGACATCAAATGAGACATCTAAGATGATATCATCGTGCTAATCATGATCCGGATAATTGGGTTCTTCGAACACACCTGCCGGTTATGATTAGTATAGCTGGATGTTGTCTGAGATAACTGCGCGTTCTCGCGTTGGTTTATAAGGGGACATGTATCGATAGCAGAAACAGTGGCTGTTCAGCATGGCCAAAGAGTACGCCCATTTTTTTCTCCCAAGCAGAGCAAGAGCTTTTAATGGAAGGCATGGGCGTCGGAACCATTGTATATCGGTGGGACAAGACCCACTCACTTTTTAAGACCAATGATATTGGACCCACTCACTTCTACCGTCTCTAATGGGCTCTATGCACGGCGGTATTTCCGGTGAAGGATTAAGGATGCTCAATAACTTCCGCCGATCGTAGAGTCCAATGCAATACCGAGAATTTATATTGAATTTTATACTCCATGGTTATAATAAAGAAACGTTAGTCACAAAAACAGATAAAACAGACACCCCTCGTTGTGTTTATGCTTCTTTTAAAAATTATATTAAATAAACATAACTATATATAAAATTACATCTAAACGCATGTACGTTTCGTTTCGGGAGGACAGTAAATTTTGAAGACTCTGCCATAATCCCGTTTTCCTCTGTTCTCCTCCGCTTAAATCTCCACAACCGGAAATGGACGAGCATCCTTGCGTCAAATGCGGAACTTAAGCGTGCATATAGTGTTGGAGAATTCTGCTTGTCCTATGTACATGTGAGAGAAGCGTGCATGTGTCTGAATGAGGTAATGCCGAGCAAAGGCAAGTCAAGTAAGGACAGGAGAAGAAACTCGGTGAAAGGGCATGGAAAAGTACCTGAAAATCATGTATAAAGGCATTTTTAAAAGATACGCATGCGCCAGAAGGTTGCCCCAATTAAAAATAAAATTATGATGCAGGAGTTTTTAATCTGGAAGGAGATACGCATGTGCAAAGAAGTTTGCCCCAATTAAAAATAAAAATAATGATGCAGGTGTTTGTAATCTGGGAGGAGTAATAAGGAGGAGCAAAGAGAGAAAAGATAACGATTTAAGTGCTGATTGGCTACCACAAGGTATAAGAAATGAGTGCTGGCCATTGTAAGATCAGATGGCCAGCTGGCATCTCACTTTGTTGAACTGCTCAATAAAGTTACTTCTTCTGAGACCCAAGACCTCGACTCTGAGCAATTTCTTCAAGACCTGAACCAGACTTTGATGATTTGAATTGAGACTGAAAATCTGCCACGTGCATATAGCCCATTCAGTGCATTTGTCTGTTCACTTTTCAGAGCGCCATCAGTCAAATCCATTCCACTTGAGCAATTATGGAATTAATTTTGAGCCAATAAAAATGAACGTAACTTTTCAAGAAACTAATGAAAATATAAATTGAAACTGAATAAAATATCTTTGAAACTGAAAAAGAATGAACCGCAAGCAATTTTTTTGACTTTGTTTTTAATACACTACATGTTTTGCTAACTATTCCTCATATTTCATTTACTGATCTACACTTACAAATGCGCTTCCAGAGTTTTCATTTACGCTTCTGATGTTTTCGTTTACACTCCCTGAGTTTGCGTTCGCTGTTCTGACACAAATCTCTCGTGGGGGCGGGATAGTAGCAGTGTATTCTCATTGGCTACTGAGTTTTTGATTGACAGCTTCTTGACCTGGAAGTGAAGACGTCAGTAAGTGTTGTGTTTACACGTGTCAGACTGACGAGCCCTGCAACTTTGCTGGCTGCGCATCGTCTCATTTTATTATGACTTTCAACTGTCTGTGGTTACAAAGCATTAAATGGCAACGAACACAGCTCAGCCATTAATAGACAATAACTGGAAGTGTCCGTTCTTATAGAATGTGTTTTGAAACTGACACTAATTGTTGAAGAAAGTTTTTGTTTTTATTGATAAAATAAATGACCTTAAGAACTCAGTCTGTGGTCTCTGGTGTATTTTTTTGCTTCATAATGCATATTTTTTCATGATAGCCAGACAGTAGGCTATCAAAAAATGATTGAATTATTAAAATTATTAAATTAAATTATTAAACAAGATATTTAATGAATAGCCTACCTGGAATAACAAATGATAAAATACATATATTTTAAAGATTCAGCAAAGAAAACACTCAGCCATCACTGAAATAACATAGGAAATGAATACGGGTCTTTTTTAGACCCATGTTGCGCATTAGAAGGGGTATCCATAGCTTGCGCATCAAAGGGTTAATTTGTCCAACTTATTGTAATAATTATTTGACATAGACTACTTTTAAACATATAGGCTAATTATTCCTTGGCATCCTTGCATACTAAACTACATTTTTTTTTTATTGTTTGCCTGCTGGAGGTAGGCTACGCTATTATGTCGTGTGTAGAGTGATGTTAACATTTAAGCTGGTGAGAGAAAATGGCACTATAGAGTCTAAAAGGACAGCGAAAATAGCCATACAAAGATGTCAAAGACAAATATGCGTTAATCCTACCTAGTTTTGTAAATGCAAAGACAGACACTAACTAAAAGGTTCAAATTTTTCTCTGTTTAATTTGCACCCTGAATATGGGTTGGAGCTTTTAATTTTGAACTCTCAAAGTGCACCAGACTGCTGAATTTAAAGCTGCATGTAGTATACGATGTTGAAAATCGGTCGAGAGAGCCTGAAACGGGAGGGGAGTTTTGAAAAACTCATCCCGCCTCTTTTTTTTTTTTTTTTTTGAAAAACGTAACGTTAGTTAAATTTGTTTTCACATTAATAATTTGGTGTTTTGAACGTGTGTATCGGGAGTAAAGGGATGGACATGGTCAGAAATGTTCTACACTACCCACCACCATAAGTATGATATCAATAGTATTGCTAAGGTTTTGAGTAATTGTTATAGCATCATACAGCGCATCTTGTTTAAATTCCGATCGGCTCGAACAGAAACCCGCTAGGCATACTGCAATATATTCAAGCACTTCAAGAAATATATTTACTTTGAACCGTGATACAGGTGATGCTAAACAGCTAACATTCCAATGCCGACCGGTGTTCTGACAATTCATGCTACCCATCGAGATTTCCTACTTACCGGTTATGCGCATGTGCAGACTCAGTTTTTTTGTTTGTTTGTTTGTTTTTTTTTATACAAAAGGTACATTTTCCTGTTATAATGTATAATTTCCCTTTAAAAAAATGCTTACTACCATATGAATATTTGTGCGGTCAGCCAGCTGAAAAGGAATAACTGAAAGTTTCAGTTACTATAAGAAAAGGTGTACTTTGACAAGTCAAAGATGAATATTTTTAATGATAATTTTTACTTTTCACACCGTTTTAAAAATAAAAACAGTAGTCTACAGTAGCTACTCATAACTTAGAATTGTATTAGAATTGTATTTCATACGACTTTAATCGGCATTCTGTGATCAATTCGCGCTACGGTAGCATTTTTCGACAAGGCAGCAAAAATCGACAGAACACCGGCAGCATTAGCAAGTTTTCAGACTGATAAAAAGCTATTTATGTAACACGTCACACCATATAAGAGTACAAATAAATGTTTACCTGCTCAACAAAAAGTCAGCCGTGTCAGCGTCGGTCTTCAGTCCCAGATCTCGCTGAAGTTTCCTCCATCGGTCAATGGTGAACCCTATATTTATCCTACTCAACTTTCGGCGTTCTTCACATTTTCTTTTCGTCTCTGCTTTTTCCTCAAACGACTTTCTCTTCCGTCCTAACTTTCTTGTAGGGGCAAGCAGGGGACGCTTGCTGATGTATTTTTCGTTGTTATCCATTGCTGTCTGATGTGCTACTTAGCTAGCTACCGTGTGCGGTCACCTGGTCACCTGCTAACGTGCGCGATTCTCATGACGCAGAAGGGGGGCGCGGTCGGGCGTGGTTGGGCGCGGTCGGGGTGGAGACGCGAGCTCCAGGCGGAGTTTCAAGTGTAGCTGGTGACTGGATGAGAGCAGTTGACCAATGTAGCTTTGCGCTCGCAAAGCTTCCATTGGTCAACTTTTATGTGGCTGTACAGCCAATAGAGTGAATGGATTTTTTTCGTTCTTTTTTCTATTTATATTGTTAGGATTATACTATATAACCATAAACAGCATCTAAACGAGGATATTAATAATGAACAATCTTTGAAATCGTATACCCTAGCTTTAACATTACAGAACACAAAATTTTCTTACGGGGGAGCGTGCCCCCGAACCCCCTTAGAGAAATAGACAGGCGCGTCGTTAGCGTTGGGCTTTAATCAAGAAGACTTGAGCTCAATTCCCATACTTGCGTTAATTTGTTGTGATTATATCAAACAAAAGTGGCCTAAAAATATTTCTTCAACCCGGTATCGTGACAAGACCTGAAATAATCACTTTGGTGCACTTTTGAAAACGCCTAGATGTCACGGTTTAAACCCTCTCAAACGTAAGACTTACACTTAAACTGAAACTTACCTATTGGTTTTCATTAAACTGAGAAAAATGGAATTTTGTTTTATTGACGATCACTGAGAAATGGTCTAATATTTAAAATGCAAAAAAACATTTATTATTTTCAAGGTGAACAGGATTCATTTGCCTCGATCCACGCTGAAAAAAACGTCCAAATGTCACATTTTTAATGAAGCAGCCTAAATCCACTTTGGAAAACGTGTAGATGTCACGGTTTAACCCCCTCAAACGTGAAACTTACACATTTGCGTTAACACGCTCCATTGGAGAGATATCCGGATGTTTATTCGCCTTTGCCATAACGACCTATTGGTTTTCATTAAACCGAGAAAATTGAATTTTGTTTTATTTACGATCACTGAGAAATGTTCTATTATTTAAAATGCCAAAAAAAAAAAAAAAAAAAACTTGTATTATTTTCAAGGTGAAAATGATTCATTTGCATGGATCCACGCCGAAGAAAACGTCAAAATGTCACGTTTTTAATGAAGCAGCCTAATGAGTAAAATGTCTATTTTTCCGGCGTTCCCCCAGCTCCTCGTTTAAGCAAAAGGTACACTAAAAACAACGTATTACATCGACGTTAAACCACGTTAACCGTGTTAACCATAACCTTTTAGATACTCGACCTACCGCTGCTTAGTAACGGGAAGAAACTCCTGTAACTTCAGTGCCCAACCGACAAGACGTGAAATAATCACGTCGGTCCACTTTGGAAAACGTGTAGATGTCACGGTTTAGTTTAAACTCAGAACCATAAATAGGGCTATACTGTACGGAAGCCCTGAACCGCAACCTAAAAAAAAAAAAAAATCTGTAAAAAAAAAAAAAAAAAATCTTAAAAAAAAAAAAAATCTGTAAAAAAAAAAATCTGTAAAAAAAAAAAAAAAATCTAGCATTTCGAGATTAAAGTCGAAATGTTTCGAGATTAAAGTCGAAATGTTTCGAGAAGTCGGAATGTTTCGAGATTAAAGTCGGAATGTTTCGAGATTAAAGTCGGAATGTTTCGAGATTAAAGTCGAAATGTTTCGAGATTAAAGTCGAAATGTTTCGAGATTAAAGTCGAAATGTTTCGAGATTAAAGTCGAAACATTGTGCATTCATAACAGTGCGCGTCCACTGGCTCAGAGCGCGCGCGTGTGTGTGTGTGAAGTTGAACTGCCATGGATAAACCCAAAATAGTAGCTTTTCGGTCTCCTTTGATGAAACAAAACACACACACACACACACACACACACACACACACACACACACACACAGTGTGTGAAACTCGCTATTGGCCATTATGAATGCCTGTGTGTGCGGCAATGTGAGACAATGGAAAGCACACACGCGCAGCTTCTACGCGATAGCGAGTTTCACACTGTGTATGTGTGTGTGTGTGTGTGTTTTGTTTCATCAAAGGAAATTCAACAGGTG
Source organism: Pimephales promelas (assembly GCF_988280905.1). Classification (NCBI taxonomy): domain Eukaryota; kingdom Metazoa; phylum Chordata; class Actinopteri; order Cypriniformes; family Leuciscidae; genus Pimephales; species Pimephales promelas. The sequence goes on from NC_142777.1 coordinate 17,061,566, forward strand.
CCAATCTACCAGCATTAGTCTACCATTATAGGACGTTATAAAATATACTGCGCCGGAATAGACTTTAGCCTATAGGAAAACCAACACGGAAAACACTTTTCAGACTGGATGGAGAAATCCAGCTTTATGAATGAATGAATGAATGAATGAATGAATGAATAGGGCATTTATAGCGCTTTCATATATGCCTACACTCAAAGTGCTTTACAATCATATCACAGAATCTCTCCTCAACCATAAGTGGTTATTAAATCTTAGGAAATCACAGGATCCGGCCAAATGATTGGATACAGAATGATGCACTTAAAATGTATCCAGAGCGTATTTACGGGGAAGAGGAGACCGAACAGTTACTGTTGTGTTCTCGACCCAGATAGTGTTGACTAGACGAGCACGAAAACACCTCAGTAGCACGTGTGACGTGTGTAGAATTTTGTTGAAAGCCCAGATAAAAGTAAAAAGCTACTATTTTGTGTTTATCCATGGCAGTTCGACTTCACACACACACACGCGCGCGCGCTCTGAGCCAGTGGACGCGCACTGCACAATGTTTCGACTTTAATCTCGAAACATTTCGACTTTAATCTCGAAACATTTCGACTTTAATCTCGAAACATTCCGACTTTAATCTCGAAACATTTCGACTTTAATCTCGAAACATTTCGACTTTAATCTCGAAATGCTAGATTTTTTTTTTTTTTACAGATTTTTTTTTTTACAGATTTTTTTTTTTTTTACAGATTTTTTTTTTTTTTTACAGATTTTTTTTTTTTTACTGACTTTTTTTTTTTTTTAGGTTGCGGTTCAGGGCTTCCGTAAATACTGCCCTCTTGTGTCAAATTATATTTCTATATTTATTTTTCCTACAAATAAAACCAAACCTGCAATAAAACCCCGTCCAATAGTCCTTTGAACTCAACAGATTCAGTGGTTTAGTTGATAAAGCGTTGGCGTTTAATCAAGAAGACCTGAGTTCAATTTCCATACTTGCGTTATTTTGTTGTGATTATTTCAAACAAAAGTGGCCTAAACAATATTTCTTCAACCCGGTATTGTGACAAGACGTGAAATAATCACTTTGGTGCACTTTTGAAAACGCGTAGATGTCACGGTTTAAACCGGGCCCTCAAACGTGAAACTTACACTTAAAACTTACCATCACGACCTATTGGTTTTCATTAAACCGAGAAAATTGACTTTTATTGACGATCACTGAGAAATGGTCTATTATTTAAAATGCAAAAAAAAACAAAAAAAAAACATTTATTATTTTCAAGGTGAAAAGGATTCATTTGGCTGGATCCACGCCGAAAACGTCTAAATGTCACATTTTTAATGAAGCAGCCTAAATAGTCCACTTTGGAAAATGTGTAGATGTCAGGTTTTCATTAAACCGAGAAAAATGGAATTTTGTTTTATTTACGAACACTGAGAAATGTTCTATTATTTAAAATGCAATATATATATATATATATATATATATATATACAGGGCCGTACTGGGACTGAAATTCAGCCCGGGACTTTAAGATGGAGAGGCCTTTTACGCGAGTACCCTTGGTGCACGAGCAGAAGGATTTTTTGCAGTTATTTTAATTCTAATAGTTTTTTTATGGTATAAAGAGAATCAGATTATGCTGAAAACCTTCAAGAAACTTTAGGATGACACCTGCCTCCTCAGGTTGTATAAGCAAGTCACCACTGCACTGAACACAACCAGGTCAGCAAAACCTAATCTCGAACACATAAGTCACAGTATACTGCTAACTACCAGCATGTCATGTGCACAGTCAGTTGGAGTGATAAAATAGTTACAAATACTCAAAAACTACAATGCAGTCCCATAAAATAGAGATTTGTGTGTGTGTCTCAGCTTGGCTCCCTGGCTTAGCTTCCCCTGTGATGGACCCTGCCTCTGCTTACTGATGTGCAGATACATATGCATGAGAAGAACTTCAGTTATAAATATGACTAAGAATAAAACATTTTCTAATTCAATCTGTGCTTCAGTCAGGTTATTATCTGGTATGTGGAATTATTGGCATTTTAACCTATATGTAAATATCTAATTGATTTATTTTTCTAATATGATTGCCTACCCAGCCCTGCACACTGCCCCTGTACCTGTCACTGTTTTTATACTGGTTCCATTCTTCTCCTCCTGCTCTTCTTTCTCTTGCTGCTCTCCTTCCTCCTGCTCCTCCTCCTTCTCTTCCTCATCATCAATATGACTGCAGGGGTCATCCTCAACCTGTCCCTCTCCATCACTGACCTTGACAGCTAATATACATACAGAGATTACTTGCTTATAGAAGGATGTTGTCTGTGTGATGATGACACACTGCAAACTGCTCTTTATAATATATAATATATCTCTAAACATGTGAGGGATACATGGCTATAACATGATAACAGCACATTTTTAGTACATGGCTAATAAATCAATAATTTGACACAATTACACATACAGCTAATATAGTATGTACAATTATACATACAGCTAACATACATACAGAGATTACTTGCTTATAGAAGGATGTTGTCTGTGTGATGACACACTGCAAACTGCTGTATATATCTCTAAAATGTAAGGGACACATGGCTATAACATGATAACAGCACATTTTTATGTCATGGCTATCTACCAAATAAATCAATAATTTGACACACAATATTGATTTAAAAATGAGTTTACTGTTTTTTCAAAACTATTGTATTGCTTCCGCTAAAGAAAATAGTTCTGTCTGTACGGTTAGAATCCTGCGTGTCCATGGCAACGCGCGGCCTGTTATCAAGCAATAACAGACCGCATTCGTGGCACGAAACTAATACAATCGTTTTTATAGCAAATACAACCGCCTCGCTCTACATTATCCCTTATATAATATATTTGCCTATATTTAAATGCAAATATAAATAATTTCAGTGTATAAACGCATCACTAATTGTGCACCTGTCCTGCTGCTGGGTCCTCCTTCCTCATCTGTAACGTTACCTCCTGCCACAGCACCCTTTTCCCGGAAAAGGTCTGTTAATTTGGCGCATTTAGCTGCCTCTCGTGCCAACATTTTTTTCTTTTTCATTCTTATTTTTTCGGCCCCACCCATTTCTTTCTCTTCTTTCCTTCTTTTCAGCATTTTTAAATGTCTGTCTCTGTTGCAACTTGCATTCATACAAATCTCCAAACTCCTTTTCGGCGCCTTAAGTTTGAGCCAATCGGATGTCAGGAAAAACGAGGATCAGTCCAAGTTAGGAGGGGCCGCTCGTATCCCCCCTCAAGATTGAAGGTATTGGTTTGGCCTAGTCTGAAACACACATACACACACACAGTTCCGCTGCAGCTGAGCGGCCGCCGCGCCAGTCGTTTATCATAAAACGTTTCATCCAAAAAAATATATATATCATTGACCACCGGCCGGTTCGGCCCGAAATGGACCGGCCGTTCGGGATTGTTCCCGGTATTGCCGATTGCCAATCCGCCCCTGAAGGCAAATTAATCGTTTTCTTTTCACCTTGAAAATAACAAATATTTTTTGCATTTTAAATAATAGAACATTTATCAGTGATCGTCAATAAAACAAAATTCCATTTTTCTCGGTTTAATAAAAACAGCCTAGGTCGTTATGGCAGAGGCGAATAGGTCAACATCCGGGTGTCTCTCCACTGGAACGTGTTAACGCAAACGTGTAAGTTTTACGTTTGAGGGGGTTAAACCGTGACATCTACACGTTTTCCAATGTGGACCAACGTGATTATTTCACGTCTTGTCTCCTTTACACTATTGGAGAGGCGGAGAACTTGATAAGCTTTCTGTCATGCCATTCACAAAGTTTACCTAGCGCTCTTAGTTTTTTTTTTTTTTTGCCAACTTAGGGTATAGAGGCTATTATAATTTTTAATGAAGATAATGCAATCATAATGACCATGCCGATTATGACTTACAGTCCCTCATTGGTGCCATACACTGTAGACTGCACAGTGCACACATGTTCCCAAGGCCTCAATGAAGGAATTTTGTGAGCAGAAAGGGGCTTACAATGTAAATGTGCAGCCAAGTTACCATTACAATTTTTAATATTCCAGATTAGTAATATTATATCCATATTTTTAAAAGGCAGTTGACTGAGTAAAATCTCATAGATGGTGTGTGTGACCATGTTCCATATCAAATCAGTGTGAAAGCAAAATGGCCAGGATCTGTGCATGACTCAAGAATTTTCATTGATTCACATTTATGCACATTATTTGAACGTGGTGGAAAATTATAAATATCAAACTCACAGTGTTACATACAGGTATTATACAGGCCATTACAACAGGTACCTGCATGGAGACAGGTGTTTTATGACCCCATTCCCTGACCCAAACCCCAGACCAGTTACGATGCAGCTCTAGGACAAGGGCACACAATGAATTTGCAAAACTCTATTTGCTTAGAGTTTTATTTCAATAGATCTTTGTAAAGAAAAGCCAGTTATTCAGTCATCTTTTTAAAATAGATATGCAAGGTCAGCAATAGTACTGTTAAAGTGTATTTTACTCTCCCACATTTAACACATACCAGGTTGTCATTGACATGCTTTTTTGATGGCAATGCAAAGACAGTAACTTGGCACTTCCAAACCTTGCCTTGTTCTCCCGGTGGGCGTGGCTAAAGAGGCAGTGACGTAGCGGTAGGCGTTGAATTTCTTCTTCTGAGGCGGTCTTTCATTGCACCATGACATAACAATGTGACAAAATCCAGATTAATCATTTTCTGAACTTGGTTTCAATTGAAGAGAGGAAATTACAAGTTACAAAAGTTGCAGGATATTTTATAAGTCAAAAGATAAAGACATTTACTTAATTCATGACCCCTTTAAAAGTACTTAGTAAAAATGACTGGCAGGCAATAAAGGAAAGCCTTGTTTTGCCCTCCAGGTGGGCGTCCTTAAAAGAGTGTGACATCTTGTGCAAACTATGACTGGATTTCACTGTAATGGCAAATGTGAGTGTACTTTTATGGACTTCTTCTGTTGTGTCATTATGATATTGACCTTTCTACAGCATTTGTCTAATATTTGTAACCCCCACAGGCATCAACACAAGCAGGCAATACTCACAAGCTGTTTATTGAAAATGCACATACTGGATACAAGAGGCCTCTCATTCCACTGATACAGGCCTCAATGCTAATTTATTGCTTATTTTTCATGGCACAAAAATAGAAATACAAATTTTTGCCATGCAAACCTACTACTGACAAGCATTTACAAAACAGGACAAAGTAGGTGCTTCACTAACACAGAGGAACCACACTGCTTAGATGAACTGCAGGAAGCGAGACGATAAAAAACGAGAGTACAAAATAATGGTCATAAAAAAGGACGACACCACACAGTGAGTGATAGATGGGCCAGAATGCGTCAAATAAGAACCTGCACTCCCAGCCTTCGCGTGCAAGTAGTGTTTGCAAAATCGAGAAACACTAGGAAAGAAAAAAACAGTCTGCATTCCCAGAATGCTGTGCAAATAATCTCCATCACCTCCTTCTGTCACGATCACATCTTCTTTTCGAAAACTGACGTTTATAACTATCATACACTTGATAAATATTCCACCTCGACAACAAACCACCCATCCGACCCCCTCAAACCATGCAACACTCTCCATCCCAGCAACCCCATGTAAATCCCGTATCCTTATCTCTTCAATAAGACTTTATTACGCAGTTGTTGTGCAGTTCCGCTCAATGCTAGCAGGATTTGAGCTGGCAGCTGTAAAGTGACCATGACAGATCAGATGACATACTGAACTTCCCAAAAAGTCAAATACAGTCTGAAGTTATGTAGCTGTTTGAAGAGGTTCTTCTAACTTGGAGCATTACTGGTCATGACCGGATGCTTTGTTGAATGTCTACACACTGGCAAACCATGAGTCTAGGAGGTGAGAAAAACTGAAGGACACATTAACATATATAAAAGAACAAACTCCACCTATACATACTATCTATAGTGTCAGAAATGATCTACCATGTACCGCTGTGAACTAACATTGAAAAACAGGTTTGTCCGTTTGGCATATAATCGCTTTCATTGCAGCAGCCGTTAGTCAAATGTATATTTAAGGTGTGAACACAGTAATAGAGAAGATACACAGATGTGTAATTTACATATGAATCAGGAAGAGTGTGTGACAATTCAGCTGGAGTTGCTTTAGTCAGTCTGAACAAGTGATCCAAATGTCATAAAAAAAAGAGCACCAGCTTGATACCGGAGTCCTCTGATTTGGAACCAAAAGGCGAGGGGGCAAAACACCATCATTTTTGATTATTCACTAAGTCTTAGTCAAGAAAAACACTGAAATATTTATGCCTACATACAATATAGTGTAGATATGTACAAGTATACATACACAGAACCCAAATCAAACCCTCAAATAGCATAAAGAGCCCCATAAATTAGGGAGAGGAGGAGTATGATGTGGGTGTTTGAAATATGATGACCATCTCTGTGGTCTGAGGAAGAGTTCAGTGCTTGATGTCCACATACACGTACTGATGCCATCGCTCAGTCCTTTGTGGATTCTCAGTATGAGAAAGCTCAGTCAGTGTAAAAGAAAAACAAAAGTCTGAAGATCAAGAAGAATTTCATTCTTCCAGTTTGTTATTTTTTCTTCTTCAGTGGCTGAGTGAGGAGGGACGACAGTGGAAGTTGATGGACTACAGTCAAGATGTCAAGTTGGTTGGGCCTGATCTGATTGGCTCCTGGAACCGGGTGCTTCAGATGGACTTGGATGAATCCTGCTTACTGATGAGGACCTCCAGAAGCCGCAGTTTGGCTTTGATGCGCTTGTACTCCTTGTATTCGTCCATCATCGGCATGCGATCTTCCTTCTGAGCATTCCTGCGGGGGAACAAACATTTGAGATCTCAAAGAGAAAGCACAAAGCCTTTCTTTAAAGCGAATTTCGGTTTTTATTCATTTTATCTTAATTGTTAAATGTTTCATCAACCAATTGCCTGGTTTTAATTAATAAGTAAATATAGTAGAAAATAATAGATCATCATGGACGGAGGTGCCGGTGCGCAAACTCGACTCTGGTCTCATAAATGAACCGAAACTTAGCGTATAATGTAGGCCTATTCTCCTCACCGAAAATGTTACATGCATGTGTTTTGGTTCTGTTTTCCTTGTGCCTGCCAGTTTCTCAGTTTGTTTGATTAATCTTCTTTTGTTTCTTAATCTTCTGTCATAAATAATCATGTTAGCTGTTTAGTTTGCTCTGTGTATTTAAGCCCTCAGTTTGAGTTCGTTTCCCTGTCAGGTATTCTTGTGTTGATGCGTAGTTTTGAATCTTTCTCCTATGCGTTTTCTTTTTTTTTTTTCATTAAAACGACTTTTTTGTTATTTCTCTGACTCGTGTGTGTATTACTACATGTGACAGAAAGTTTGGGTAGAATCTGGCCATACGGCGATGCGATTTGATGTTCTGTTCAGTCTGTATTTCAACGCAACGCAAGCTTCTATTATCTCTGCCATCTCTGATGTAATAAGCCTGGGTATTTGAGTTCAATTATTTTAATGTGTTAGGATTTCGAATTACTCGCATTTGTTAACGCTTTAAGCCCTAGTGTATTAGCCTGGGAAAACCCAGAAAACTTCTTGCAAATTTTGATTTGCTCTGAAAGTTAGTCTGGCAAAGAGCTCATTCAAGCCCATTTCCAATCCGTCGAAATCGAGGCACCAATCAGAAACATTGGGGCGGGATTTACATGACGACGACAGCGCTGGGATTTTGAAGCAGATTTTGTAGCCTACATTACAAAGATGGATGCCGCCGTCAAACATCACTCGTTCGAATCAGCTATCGGGTCTGTTTTAAGCGATTTAAACGTTTCCTTATTGTTAAAAAAATCAAGCAAAGAACAACACTCGGAGATGTTTCTCCGCCGCTCTGCATACGTCATCTCCTTCATCGCTCTGATTTCGGGTCTATCCGTGACGTCCGTTGGTGACGCCCCTCTGGAAATGATTTGTCTATGACGCTTTGCTAGACCATAACTCAGTTACAACTGAGAATGGTCTGGTTTTAACCAGGCTACTATATAAATAAATAGGTTGATTAAATATATATATATATATCTCAGTGTTGTGCCTGAACGCGTTCATATTTTGGACGTGAACTGAACGTACTCTATTACTGCCTGATGAACGTTACTGTGAACACGTTCATTCTGGTATCTGTGAAGGCACACTCTCTCAGTTCAACTTCGTATAATAGGGTGCCAGATTTGTATAGAGCCTTCCAGGCGAAAACACACGTAAATAGGCCTTAATATGTAGCGAAAAAACACCCAATCTGGCAAAACCAGACACCCGTGTCACGCCGCGGCCGCCGTCGACAAAGCAGCGAGCGAGGAGGCGTCTTATGATCATTTAAACGGATTTTATGACGAGATCGCTGAGGATGGGAAAAATCTTACATTTCCGTTGGTAAAATAATTGTTGTCTGTCGTTGTATGTGGCAATAATAGCCTAAAAAAAAAAAGCTCGCAACATATGGAAAAAAAGAACTATAAATTAACTAGTTCATTTTTTGAAGTATGAACTATGAACTGAACTAGTTCATTTTAAAATATAAATAAAAGTACAGGATTCCAACGTCTAAAAACTGTTCATCTTTGGGCATCATTTCTATTCATTATTCACTCAATTTGGCCAGGCTGGACAATAATGTGCCTTAGGAGAAGTACTTCATGTTCCCTGCTTGAAAACATCACACATTTCTACTGGTTTACCAATTCAGTCAGTATATCACTCCTGTCCAGGTGAGTATGATCTTGAGAGACCTACCTGCCATTCTGTTGATAGAATTCATCTTCAAACTCTCTGATGGTCCTCCTCAGTTTCTTCTTCTCTGCTCTTGCCTTCCACAGCTGTTCCAGGAGCTCAGGCCTATGGGATACAAGTGGGGTTAAGTTGCAGGATTTCTACATATGGAGCTATAACTCTCCTGATTCTATAGCAACAGGAAACTGTGTAGTGTGTACACTCCTGAGCAGGAAACAACCTTTGCACAGCATGACAAACGCACAAGCTGAGGTCAACTCAGGTTGGTAAAAGTTAGTGGCATGGATCTCAGCGCCACCCAATACAGTGTGCTAGACTTAGATCTGGCTGCGTGAGCAGTCATTTTACTTCATACCAGATTACGGCATGATCCAGCTAAAGGCTTTCAGGCAGATTTACAGACATCTGCCAATCTCTTTTAATCAACCTCATATGACGATTGCTGCTCCAACCTGATTAACTGGGGGACTATGTGGGTACATGCACATGAACAAGGTGTAGAAATCAAGTTCTCATTAATTCCGTCAATGTAGATTACACTTTAAACCCAAGTACTGCTGGGAAATACCAGACTGAGGAAAATTCAGATGAAACAGCATTTCCTTTTGACCTCCATACTGTTAAAAAGGAGTGTTTAATGAGGAAGTAAAACTCAATTTCGATTTTCTGGTCAACACTCACATTGAGGAGGCGTTGGAACTGGACAGACGCAGATCGAGATTGAGCTTCCCAGAGTTGAGGACTTCCTCCTGAGTGGGCAGCTGGGAGCTGGGCTGGGCAACTGGGTCCATGATGATTTCTGAGCTCTCGCTCTGCATCTCTACATTTTCCTGCTGGCTCCTGCCTTCCTCCTCCTCCTCTTCTTCAATCTCACCACAGAAGTGAGCAGTTTCGCCCTCAATAATGGGCTGTAACATTTGATTGCGGCGTTTGCTGGAGGGAGAAGTCTGTGTGAGGGAGAAGAACCTGGTTATTCTGCTTTCTCTGTGTCAAACAATCCGAAAACAACACTAGTTCCTGTTTCAACACAACAAAGCAGCATCAGCTTTAATTTCACTATCCTATCAGATTTCTGCCACTTTTAGTATGATTCATTGAATATACAGAATATATAGAAACTCCAGACTTGGTTTCATATTGCAAAATCCAATTATATATTATAAGTCCCAAAAGGTTAATGTGGATGTGGTGAGAAAGAGGAACAGTGTCTTACTATGATGGGGGTGATGCTGACACGGGTGAGCATCTGCTTGACCAGACGATATCTGTCATACAAGGGCTTTACAATCAAGCGTTCTTCTCGGGTCACCTGTAGGGTAGACTTTTGTCAGAGCATTGTGTACATGAGGACAACTTTTCTGGGCATGTGTGTGTGTGTGTGTGTAAGACACCTACCGGACGCCCATGAAGTCCCTCATAGAACAGAAGGTTCTTCTGAAGTACAGTTTTCTCACTAGCAAGCTGCTCCTTGGTCATTTTCTGTGAGAGCAGAATAAAAGCAGAATTCTCAAATTAGACATCAAGGCTGGATAAACTACACAACTTTTAATATATGAACAGATTTGAAAACGCTAGGCATCATACACTTCGTAAATGGTAAAAGAGAAAAAAAAAACTGGGTATCAATACACTAAACGATTGGCACACTACCAGACTCCTTGCTAGGAGTCACATGACAAATGAAAACAATCTGTTCTATTTGGACGGTATCATAGTCTGAAGCGGGGTAGGAAATTAATGGGGGTTTGGGGCAAAAAAAAATGCCCCCAAAATTCTAAACATGGAGGCAAAAAATTCCCCCACACAATGAAACAAAATCGATTATGACTGTTGTGGTCAAAGTGAAATCTGAAAATGAATAAAAAGCGTTTATTTTTCTTTTTACGCTCCATTTTTGCAGCGTTCAAATCACAGATATCTGTTGAGTGCATTAATGTTTTTTTTTTTTATTATTATTATTTTAAGATCAATTTCTGACCCTGGTCTGAAATTTAAAAAAAAAAAAATTCTGGGCCAATCATACACTACTCAATATTCTGTAAAATCGGTCAACTCCAGCTGCTCAAAATCTGTAGACTAGCTTCGACTCTCTGCAACTAGCATCGACAGTAAAGAACCTTTCACACTGAGTGCGATTAAACAGCGCAATAGATCCCTATGAAGCCGTTCACACCAGGCGAGATCAAAAGTGTTGATAACATTCTAGAATCTTCAGGTTGATTTCTTGTTATCATTGGTGTCTGAGAACAGATTTATTCATATGTTCTTTTTAAAAAGAATATCATTTCTATTAATTTTCCACTGAATTATGCGATCTGAGGAGCTTGAAACGGCGTACAGAGCGCTGTTTTCTTCAGTGCATGTCTGTTAGGAGTCTAAGAGCTCATTTGCACTGGAGTTGTCAATCATTTTATGTGATGATAACTCCTGCCCTTCCGAATGACGAAGCTGTTCATTTCCTCGTTTTGAGTTCTGCATAGGTTCCCACACATAAAAAAACTGAGAGAAACGTTTCTACAGATGAAAAAATAAAAATAAAGCCAAATAAATGATGTTCTGTTTGTGCTTTTCTAGTGCCTCTGTGTATTTTTATAACAACAAAGAATAAGAAATGCTTACATGAGAAATGCGTAATTCAGTTTAGAAATAATGCACAATTGCCCATTCTTTTATCAAAATCCACTTTAGACTACACTCGATGATGATTTCTGTGTAGTACCAATGTTTATCTTTAATTTACTGTTGTATGTTGTGCAGCGGACTAGGGTAGCCCTCAAACCGTATTCACTTTATAGCCCTTAATCCTGTAATTGTGGACAAATGTGGGCACAGAGGACTCAGGTGTGATCCTAATTTTTATTTATTATAAATGTTATATCACTGTCTTCAATAAAGTTTTGTCTATCCATTTAGGGTGTTTTTTTTTATTTTGGGGGTATTTTTGAAATTATTTACTTCAAAAAGTGCCATATTTTCTATGTAAATTATTTCTATGTAGTTTTATTTTATTTTTTTTACATTTTTTTAAGTACATTAAAATATCATTCCAATAAGTTCCTAGAGCTAAAACCTAAAGAGGAAGTGACTTTGCTGTCACCTGGTGTCTTATTTTGGCTTATTTTAGAACGCTCTAAATTACAGTTTCTCCCATTCATTTCTATGGGTGCCCATTTTTGACCCAAATACAAGATTAAGGAGGGTTTTTTTTTCACCCACTTAACATTGTACAATTGAGTCAAAAAAAAAAAATTGTGTGTGTTCAGGAGGCAAACTTAGGAAAAGTAGCCAAGTCTTGTACCGCTCAAATCAAGGGAAGTATTTTTTAAAAATAAATCTAAACTATTTTGCCCACATTTATTCAGAATACGGTTTTAGGGTTAAAGCCAAATGAGATGAATACATGAGGAAAAATGCATTCTCCGTCAGCGCCACCTATCGAGCAGCCGTGAGTTACCTGAAGGGTATCAATCGTGTCACGCTCAGTGTGAAAGGGCCTCAAATCAGGGGTGATATATTGTGCAAAAGTCATGTAGCATATTCCAGCCATTAAATGTTACAAATATACCTTCTTGAGAAATTTTGATTTGATGAGTTCTCAATAAATTAAAGCTGAAGAAGCTGGAACTCACTCTGACGTCCTCCGGCGAGCCGTCCTCATCTCTTTTGGTTTGGACGCAGCGCTGAATGAGCTCCAGTGACTCTTCTCGGGTGGGTCGGTGTTCCCGTGCTTCACTCTCCACAGAGCCCTCGTGAGCCGACTGATCCAGTGTGGATCCAAAGCTCTTGGGCAGAGTGTTACTGCGTGGACGCGTCTGTGGAGTCAGCTCACTCTCAGCCTTGTGTTTGGCATCTGGGTAACAGAAGGAGACACAGAGAGAAAGACAGCTTTAGGAGATCAGAAGGTTTGCTGGTCGCTGCGGACATTTAGGGAGGAGTTGGCCACCCTAACTGAAAAAAAAACCAACAAGGTCATTGATCAACCTGAGTGCACTGACGACCTCACCAAGCATTTTTCATTTTCAGTGAACTCAAAAGGAGCAGAGGAAGCACAGGGAGCTCGGTGACTGAGAACATCCCTTGAACCTCAGCACCTATCAAATGGTAACCCTCATAAACATACACTTCAGATGATTAAAGAAGCTGAGACACGTGGCTGAGAGCGTCCCGTACGGGGAATGCATCTGCGAGACCGCGGTCAGAGAGACAGTCAGAGAGAGAGGAGAGCAGAGAGTGTCAAACTCAAGTGTTGAAGTCTACTTACTGCTGCTTATATGTACTTACAGAAGTGGGGCGCCTGTCTAGAGGCATTGAGGGGGCGTGACAGTGTAAAATGGGGTGTGTTCGGGACGGAGGAAGAGGACGAGTGGCATCTGTATGACTGAAGCACGGCCTGGTGCCTCAGGGAACCTTTTGGGAAGAGGTGCTGTCGTCCTGCCGATGCGGGCCATCCGAGTGGATTTAGTTAAAGAGAAAGAGAGACTTTATACGACAGTGCACCTCTGATGGGGGGCATCAAATGGAAATGGATGATGGGAAGTGTGGGGGGCCAAACACAGTGAGCGGAGGGGTCTCTGGTAGAGTATGAGAGAGAGCCCCAGAGCCTCTACAGACATGCAGTGCGACTCCACACTTCTCCACTCTGCCCTGGACCGAGACTGCCCAATAACGGTATGACACTGACAATCACACACTTCACAGCCAAATCGCTCCCCTGCTCACACAGCCACTCTTACCTTTGAGCTGCTTGCGGATTTTGGTAAGATCGGTCATCCACTTCAGCACCTTTGGATCAGCTGCCTTATCAGCGTGAGAGGGCTGCAAATGACAAACAGCATTATCAATTTAAACGCTAATCCCTGAAATTATTCATGCATGACAATGTGCTTTTGCCATTTATGTGGCATTGTGGGAGCAAGTTAAGGGTTTTGATATATGGTGTTCTGGGAGGTTATGTAGGGTGTTGCTAGGTCTGTCTAACCTTGTAGTTTCTCTCTTTTTCGAACTGTTCCTCAAAGTGCTTAATTTTCTTCTTGAGGTTCTGGAGTTTCTTGGTGAGCTGATGGGAGACAGCGTCTCCTTTCAGACTGTCTTTGGAATTCAGGGAGGCACGGCGAGGCCTGCGAGACATGACATAAGCATGAATTTGATTGACAGTGTATCCCGAGTATTCATGAGTGATTGGGGTTACTCTGCTCACCTCCCGCAGGACAGAGTTTTGGTGGAGGAGGTGGCATCGTGGTCCTGCTGAAAGAACCGTTGACTGTGGCCAAAGTCCAAGAACCGCCGGGCCAGTAGTGGCTGAGCATCCTCTTCTAGAGGCGGGGCCATCATGCGGCCCGCCAGCGGGGACAGTTGGGCCTCCCCTGACTCGGCTTCCTCTTGCCATGGCATGAACACTGGCACAGGGTCTGCCAAAGACACAGACATCAACATAATTACAATGTTTGTTTTTCCATTAAATAAATTTCAACACTGTGTTATTTGGCAGGTGACTATTCTGGGTAATAGTGCACAGTTTAATGTCATCCACCCTGGCAAACATTCACACACACACACGCGCATTTTGGAGCCAAAATATTTAAAGAGCTTAAAGGGTTAGTTCACCCAAAAATGAAAATTAAGTCATTAATTACTCACCCCCATGCTGTTCCAACCCCGTAAGACCTTTGTTCATCTTCGGAACACAAATAAAGATATTTTTGATTGAATCTGAGAGCTGGATCAGTCCTACATAGACTGCCTAAGGGACTGGCTCTTGACGGCACATAAAGTCATTAAAGAAAAGGTTTAAATATTCCATGTGCCTACAGCGGCTCAATTATAAGTTTATCAAGCGACGAGACTACGTTTTGTGCGAAAAAAACATAAATAACAAATTTATTCCACTATTCCATTACTTCCTTATGGGAGCATGCGCGAGAACTGAGACGAGGACGTTCTTATGCGTCTACTTCTTGTTACCGGCTGCTCACCGCTTAGGAGTTTTACCGCCCCCTACCGTATAAGATGATGTGCTGATATAGCTGGAAGCGCAAAACTTTCTGTTTACAAGCAGAGGAAGATGCGTGCTGTACATACGCTTTTCAATTTGCGTATTTTCCGCACTATAAGGTGCACTTAAAAGCATTTAATCTTCTCAAAAAACGACAGTGTTCCTTATAATCCGGAGCGCCTTATATATGGATCATCATCTTATACGGTAGGGGGCGGTAAAACTCCTAAGCGGTGAGCAGCCGGTAACAAGAAGTAGACGCATAAGAACGTCCTCGTCTCAGTTCTCGCGCATGCGCCCGTAAGGAAGTAATGGAATAGTGGAATAAATTTGTTATTTATGTTTTTTTCGCACAAAACGTAGTCTCGTCGCTTGATAAACTTATAATTGAGCCGCTGTAGGCACATGGAATATTCAAACCTTTTCTTTAATGACTTTATGGGCCGTCAAGAGCCAGTCCCTTAGGCAGTCTATCTAGGACTGATCCAGCTCTCAGATTCAATCAAAAATATCTTTATTTGTGTTCCGAAGATGAACGAAGGTCTTACGGGGTTGGAACAGCATGGGGGTGAGTAATTAATGACTTAATTTTCATTTTTGGGTGAACTAACCCTTTAATTACTGCTACATCAGCAATGACAGCAGTCATTGTTTGTCGTGCTTAATGCAAGGAAACAAGCTCAGTGCAGAAATCTCATTGCCCACATTGAATGTACTGGACCTGGGCCTGCTATGGAAACTTGAAAGCTGATCAAATGTACACTGCATAGATGTCTGACATGGTGGTTGATTAGGAGAAAGCTGATTCATTTGCTGATGGCAGATGGTAAATAGTGGGAGTCAGCAGGTCCAACTGGGTGCGTGTGATGAGCCGAATGGTTAGTCAGAGTCGGCGGGGGTGAGAGTGTGTGTGTGTCTGGGGGTACAGTGACTTCAAGTTATTGGACAGTTAAAGCCTGTTCACAGTGAACTAGTGAATGACAATGTCAGAGTTATGTCATCTGCTCAAGCTCTTTAAAGTAGGATAGATCCTGATTGGCTGTCATTGTTTTTATCGTTTATCAGCAGGGGGAAAAAACTGTTCTGAAAGTGATTCCAATTATTTCATTCATCTATGTCTTTATTAGGTTGTAGTGTGGACTTCCCTATTCTCAGAATTAGAACAAATGCGAAAAATCTATAGTTATCCTTGGTGTGAAAGGGTCAATGTGGCCTAATTTTGATGAAGTAAATTACTTTTGTACATATACAATTGTGGCCTGCTAAATGATACTTGTCTTGAAAGAAATCGCTTTTGGAGAGCAACAACTGCATCCACAAGTGTTCTGGGTGCACAAGGTTTGGTAGTAAAATTGGGAAGCCAAAAACACTTTAACGCCTGAAAGGTATTAACAGGAACTCGGTGGTTGATGTTGAAACTGAGCTGTGGGGTAAAGAGGAGGGGGTGGAGTCAAACTCTGGTTCGAAACAAGTGTGAAAGGAGTGTGACTGGAGAGGAGCAGCGGGCGATGGACGAGCTATGGAGATGCTACTTACCGCTCCCTTCTCTCTGCAGGTGCATACATGTGAAGTCAATGGGTGGGAAATTGATGGGGCATGATGCTGACCAGGCATGGGCGGAAAGAGAGATAGCACAGAAGAGTGCGGTGAGCTATGAGCCTCACACACAGAGACATACACACACTCACACGTAATGCTGTGGATCTATGGCTGAAATACAAATGAGTCATAACTAGCATTCATTCACTCCACCCAAGGCATATTTATGATTCACGTACATCTACACATACATGAGAAAACAGAACAGTGCATGTTGGTGATTTATGAATAATAATGGTTTACATTCCCTAGTTGAATTTCAAGGTCAAGGGCACTGTCAACATTCAGCCACAGCATACATTCACTAGCACATTCTAACAGTCTTATATATGAGCTTAAATTAGGGATGCACAGAAATGAAAATTCTTGGCCGAAACCGAAAAAGAGGAAACCAAGGCCGAAAACCGAAACACCGAAAGAAATTATGCCAATTATTAGTATCATTGCATTTATGGCTATGACTGTGTACAAACGTTACTAAAATCAAGGCATTGCAATTGCATAAATTAATATAACATTTTCAAAGAATAAATCAATTACAAATTATGCAAATATTTATTTAGCACAATACAATAAAATTCAAACTAAAATGTTTTTGACCCCACTCATGTGTACATTAAATAATAATCTACTGCCTGCAGAAAGGTTTTAAAATTAAATGTTCTCTCATAAAAACAAAGCCGAGCGCGAACTTCTCATCACAGCAGCACCCAGTTTGCACGTCTAAATTAGTTTCTTACATTTAAAAGATTTAGCATACAATAGCATAAAAAAGCCTTTTTAAATGAACAAAGGTCCATGTTTAATACAAATGTATATGAAACTTAATGAAACACCTTTAGTGAATGTAGAAAATATTTAAGAGAGCATTAATTTAGTTCTATACATACATGTTCCCATATATATTTTTTTGTAATGTCACAAGTAATAATCTCAGGGTTTACTGGGTTTTACATGATTATTTTTGCATTGGTGGTGGAATACTAAAAAATAAACATTGTCATGTGTTTATCTTTCTTCTTCTCACCGATTCCTAATGGTTAGAGGACAGTTACTTGAGTCGTCCCCTGTCGTTTTAAGGAATAGTACAACGGCGAGCGGGTCAAGTAATAACGCCTCGACCATCTGTAGCATTGTTTAGAGCAGATATAGGTGGATAAACAAGGCTTCCATCTCCTCGCGGGTTCAGATTCACTGAAATACGTCCACACCGCAGACATGTTGCTTCAGACAAGCATGTGCAGGTCACGGTTTCTGTTTGCGTCATCACAACATTTCGGCCGTATTGTTTCGGTGATAAAAGTCTTTCGGCCGAAAATTTTCGGTGGCCGAATATTCGGTGCATCCCTAGCTTAAATGTGAAGTTTGTATGCCGCAATTTGTAAAAATGTAAAAATAATGACTGATTTTAAACAGGTTTCCTTAACCCTCCCCATTTTCCACTGGTCAGATAAACGGATGCATACAAGTTTATTACTTAATTAAATTTGAATAAGGACCGTTTTTTTGCACAAGGCTATTTTGCAGCATTTGTTCCCACAGGAGTGCGACTTGTAATCTTTTATAGAGACATAATAGAAAGTTACCTTCTTGTTCGCCGTCCGAGAAAACGCTTCTGGTCAAAGACTGAGGGCCGCTGACTGGCTCCGTGGATTCAGTATTAGCATTCAGGTCACAGTCGCCAGGCTCCTGTGTGTCATTGGATAAGTTTAGTTAGATGCTTCAGTCTCACAGCGTAGTAAAACAGAGAGAAGCCTAGTGGTATCCAAATATACTCACACAGGTGATAACATCAGCCTGGTCCATCTGCTCATAGTTCGGGTAGTTCTCCAGTCTGTGTGAAGATGAAAACAAATGAATATAAACTCCTGAATGAGATGATGACAACTGTGAGATCTGTTCCCTTCACGCATGTATATTTATAGAGCTATACTATGCAAGCTCTTTAAAATGTCATATTTAGTCTATTAATAAGGGCGTAAAACAAGCAAAGAGAATTCAGGCTGAATGGCAAACTGTGCTAGCTCAAAGTGTATCCAAACTTTACAAGTCACACCCACACATATTATACAGGCTAATTATGCAGACTGAAGAAACGAGGACACTAGCTTATCAGATGTAACAGGCTTACAAAAGTTTTACAAGAACACAATTTGAAATTTACAAGCTATTTATAGCAAGACATTTCTATTATTATTTTCCATTAAAAGAACAGAACAATTTTGATTGTTTTCTTGTAAAACCTTATTCTTGGAAGCTTGCTCCAAGAAAACCATTTTAGCTCGCAGAAACAATTTAGGTTTTTTTTTCCATTAGAAAAATAGTTTCTGCATGGCAGCCGAAGTCCAGAAATACACTACACGTGAGTACACAAACTCAATGCCTGGCCAGCGCTTTCACATGTGCGGCCTTCATTGTTCGTACTCAATGTACATTCTTGCGTGCGAGTTCAAGGAGGTAAAATATCTGTGCCATTCAAATGCCCATGCCACTAAAAATATTATTCAGGCAGCCAACTAAAACATGTCAGATTGATTAATGTGTGCTGCTATTAAACTGTTATCTCACCATGACAGCAAATAACACGAAAGAGAAAACGGACTAACTAAAGATGAGTACAGTAATGCTCGCTTTAACAGCCCTATAAAATGCATTCTTTTGGCAAATTTTTGAAGGCAACAACACGATATTGAACATAGCTAGAGCATTTGCGGTCATGTACTTGTAAAGTAAGGTGTGGCTACATTAGTAAAATTGCAGCAAAATCTGCATGGGGAATTTTTTTGCCCTCACGCAAAACTCCTGAATCCGCGTAATTAAAAAATGACATTAAAAATGAGCTGAAGAACAGTAATTGTGACCGCAACTTAAAGGGTTAGTTCACCCAAAAATGAAAATTCTGTCAGTATTTACTCACCCTCATGTTGTTCCAAACCTCTGTGTTTATTTGTTCTGCTGAACACAAAGGAAGATATTTGGAAGAATGTTTTAATCAAACAGATCTCATTCCCCATTGACTACCATAGTAGGAAAAAATACATATAGTCAATGGGGAATGAGATCTGTTTCATTAGAACATTCTCCAAATATCTTCCTTTGTGTTCAGCAGAACAAATAAACACATAGAGGTTTGGAACAACATGAGGGTGAGTAAATACTGACAGATTTTTCATTTTTGGGTGAACTAACCCCTTAACACCTCCAATCTAACCTTTCTATGGTGAGATTCTCAGCATCTATGAGAGTCTCTGTGTCAAGGTCCATCCCAGAACTTTCTTCCGTGACAGGGCTGCTGAGCTGAGAACCTGGAGATGCCTGCGGGGAAATAGAGGGTAATTATACCAACAAGTTTAGAAATGAAAAAGATAATATGTCTTGGCATTATGCTGGAGATATCGCACAATGCCAAATGTTCTCAAAGCCATCTGAACACTCAAAAATATCTAGGCCTTGTGCGTGTTTATTGATGATTGATGCGTCTCAAGGTCGGCAGCTGATAAGAGGAATGAGGAATGGGGTGGCTCTCTGTGGGAGGGTGCGTCTGAGTTGACCAGGTGGCGCTGTCATTACTCAGGGTTGTCTATTAAAAGAAGGTAACCCAGTTCATATGTTCCTAACCTGTGGCCAGGCCACAAGAACTTTAGGCACGAGCGGAGGGAAGATAAGCCTCCCAAAGAGACCGTTAATGAGAGTCGTCAGTAAGCCAGGATCCCAGACACATTCGTCATTTTATTACACCTCTTGGTTGAGCAGCTTAAGTGTCAAGAGAGACAAACCTTTAGTGTCAGCTAATGTTTATGTGTCTTCTGAACCATCCTCATCTTGTTACTTAATTAGCTACTTGAGGAAAGTGCTTTATCTGAAATGTTTCATTCACTCTGGCTGTGTTAAATGTGGGACGATTGCTTGTGCCTGGTCTGCTTATCTGACAGGAAGGCCCTTGTTTCTCACTCTCCTAAAGAGAAGCAGCTCTGCCGTGTATTACGAACCTTGCTGATAGCAGAAAGACTACTCATGTTCAAGGCCAGAAATGGTCTAAGACAAGGACCCCATTATCCACAACAAGTTATATAGAATTCTTGTGTCTGTGCTACAATTATTCTGTCTGTTTTGGTTCAATTTTATCACATCCTCTAGAAAGAAGTTCACAGAGGTTGAGACTGCAGAAAGCACATCCTGTTTGTTTTCATTATTTAGTGAATTTACATGGACTTCCAGTCGTTTGTGATTTAATGTATAAGGACTAATGGATAAGACCTCTTTTATCCAATAATATATTTTAGTGTAACATAACAATATCAGTTATAAAAATGCCCATGGCTTATTAAGATTTTATTACCTAACCTGACGTCGACAAACCACAGATTTAAAATAGGGCTCTCTCATATATTCAGGTTTACCAAGATTGTGTGAATTCTGATTTTTCAAAGCAAACTAAAAGTTTTTGAGGAGGTGATTTTTCCCCCCCAGATTTTCTGTTTTAGCTTATTTCAATACCTATTTTGTCTTATTTTAAGAAATTTTAAGTCATCTAAAGCTCCCTTTTGTACATTTACCAAGACCCAGTGATTGATAACTATTGGTTGTTCCTCTGGCTTTCTTAGTTATACTATATAAAATAAATAAAAATCAAAGTTTAACCCTCTAATTGCTTACATCGCTATGCTCTGACGGCAGGCTCTCCTCTGTAACCTCTGGGAGAGTCTCAGTCTCAGATTCAGACTGCACATCTTCAAGATTCTCAGGCCCTGGTGTCTTCTGAGTTGGGCTATAAAAGATATAGATTCACATCAACACATCAAAAAAAAACTTTCAACCCAAACATCCAAAGTTCTCTCCAAACACCTGCTAAGTCCAGCTACAAACAAATAAATGCCAGGGTCAGTGTCCATATGTACAGTGTTTATTGTCAAACTCACCTTTGAATGGGTTGGGAGTCCAACACTTGACTCTCATAGCTGCCGAGCTCCTTGTCAATAGAAGTCTGTAGGTCCAACAAGTGCTGTTCCACGGCAGCACGGATGGTCCTCTGGATTATACTGCAAATAAACACATTCAAGACGTCTGACACAAGTATTCAAAATTCAAAAATGCAGTACCCCTATTAATCATTCTTTGACCTATTAAACAAGGTCATCCAAGAAGTTTTCGCTGCAAGCTCATCTTTCTAACAAATAGCCCTCTATCCTGAGCACCACAGATTCTTGAGTCTGAAAATAGACATGTTTTGAGCTTACTAAGACTTATAACAGTATCAGTATTATAACAGCCAAGTCTCTAATGTCGACACAGCCGACATTTCCCAGTACAGGACACAGGAGCTATGTTGAATTCACATGTTTTGTGTGGAACGTTAGACCCCCAAGCATGCCTTCCTAACTAACCTCCACATGCCCATCTGGGCCAAAAGGCACGTTGAGTCACGCCGCCTAAGCATGCTCCATATTTCCAACAGCAAATCATTAGAAGATGGCGTTATTGAAGTGATGTGGAGGTCTCTGTTTAGCTAATGCTACAGAATATCAGGACCAGATACACTGGCTTTACCTGAAGCTGTTCAGTTACAGATACTTAAATGCATTTTCTGCTCTGAGAGCATTTAGAAATGGGATAATATTCTTCCCGTTGCCACAATTTGCTGCTGGTAATCAAGGTTTCAGTTGAAAAGCCATTCACCAGTAGGAAACTAGAAGCAATTGAATGCAATTTATTAATTGTTCTTAATGTGATCGTGGGTTTAATTTCATTATGAATACAATTAGTGAAATCTCAGCAATGGACACCAATTTGGCAGAGTATAATGGCAAAATTCTACGTTCAATTCTATTTTTATGAATTGCAAAGTCGCAAAGCAAATCGGTCTCTTTGTCGCCAAGACAGCATCCCCTAGTTATGTGCTTTTAAGAACATAATCACATTTGTTAAGCTTTATTTTGCCTTCTCTCCATCTAAAAGGTCTGTTTAGTGCATACTGTGGCCCTTTGAATGAACAAATCTGATTTAGACCAGAAGATAATTGCATGCAGACCAAATTAATGTCAGCTAAATTCACTTCAAATAGACAATGAAAACTGACCTATTGGTCAAAGAAAGGCTTTGTATGCCGTTTATGTCAAGGTTTCATAATGGCAACAAACAAGACTCAAAGGAAATAATATGATTCAGGAAAAGAATATATATATATATATATATATATATATATATATATATATATATATATATATACACACACACACACACACACACTCATATTTTGAGTTGCCGTCCATGCCAACCGTTTTAAAAAAAAATAGTAAAAGACACTTACTCGGCAGATCCTGGAAGAATGCTGATGGAAGAAATATGTGAACTGGAAAGAGAAGAAGCAAAGGAAGCAAACATTAGGAGGATATTAACACTATGATCTTCCTTACTCAGCCTCTTTGTACAATAACGCCTGTATAATTTAGGATACATTTTTTAAGTCATGTACTTGGGCATCTGAGAGAAATTGAGGGCAGGGTGACTTGCAAACCCGTAAACAAACTCAGACACGTTAGGAATGCTTGCTTACATAACACTAGTTGACCACTGCTTGTTAACACCCGTGTCTGGTTCTGGGTTAGGAACAAAAAGACCCTGATGGATACAACAGGTGCTCCGCCATACGTTCTCACAGGCAAGGCCACATCAGCACACAAACAGGACAAGCGTGAAGTTCAAGACCAGCTTTTGAAGTCCTCCGTGTCATTTGGTGACAGCTGTGCGATCTATGGTGCAATGTATTGACCCCTTAAGCCCTTTAGGCTGCTAGGAAGGCTCGTGTTAAATTAGTTCCTAACACCTTTTTCTCGAAACTACAATCTATGTAACTCATGACAGTCAAGGTACAACATTGAATGATTTCTAGGATCTGAGCATCAAAAAGAAATGAGCACTGAATCAGACGCGTTTACTTTAGGTTTATTAATTTTGTTAAATGAATAAACTTAAATTTAACAACAAAAATCTGACAAATTAACTGCTGAAAATGTGTCAGATTTTATGCTTAAGATTTTACACTTGACCACTTTCCACTGTAAAAAAAATGTTCCTCTAAAAACATAATAAAAGTTTAGACAATAGTGTGTTAAATAGTGATCACTCACAATAAATTATATTTATTTTATACAACAGGTGTTCGGTGAATCCATATATATTCATTACAAGCTAATATTTTGTCGTACATCCTGGGGACGGTTGAATAAACCACTTAAAAAAAAAATTGATGGCTAACTTTTGAGTCAGTTACATAACAAAGTACATTGGCCTATTTTGAAACCGAAAAATCGAGAACTTGACAAACTGCTAGTGGGTCATACTAGATCTTAAGACACAGTCTTAACATAATTGGTTTATGTAACTGGCACCTGGTGTCAAAAATTAGTGCTCAATTAACCATTTATGATTCTTTGTACAACTGCATAAGGCCACATATACACAGCAGAAACAACTAAAAAAAAAAAAAAGTATATTGCTATACCACGTAGATATATTAATTTAAATAGATGAAAATTACTTTGCCTATTTAAAAATAGTATAGCCATTAAAAGATGAATTGTCACAGAGGAAGGAAACTGCTGCTAGGGCAACTAGACTAAAGGAAGCACTTTTTGAACAATGTCCTTGAGTGTTTTTTTTCTTAGTCAGCACTGAAAAGTGCATCACTCAATATTCCAAGAGAGAACAAAACGAGCCTTGTTTAAGAGAGATTCGGTATCTTGCCCACACAAAGCTCTACAGCAGTAAATGAGATCAGTTACAGTAAAGCGTCCACTCTAATAAAGAACCTTCTGTAATGTCTTTCCATTCATTTCCTCTGCTGCAACACCTCACCTGAACTCTAATGACGATGATTTAGCCTGAGAAACAAATCAAAACTGTATATTGATGATGTCGACGGTTTGGCTGATACTGAGAGAAGATGTTTATTTTATGGTCGATACCCTTTATGATTGATGGTATACAAAAATATTGAAAAAAAAAAATCTGTTCAGGCATCAAAACATTACCAATTCAGTCGAAAATATACATTGTCACCAATATATTAAGAAATCCAAATTCCTGGTCTTATTGTGAAATGCACATTAAAAAAAATTGTTTTCATAATCTTTGACCAATATCACTTTACATATTTACATGCATTTTATTTTTGGATAGTATCTGGATTTCCCAATGGGTTTCCAGTGTGAACAGGCAGATATCCTATTGCACTTCGTCACACAAAAAGGAACTCGACACATTTCATGTTGTCTTTGGAAAAAAAAAAAAAAAAAAAAAAAATTCACAAGGGCTGAAGTGTGAATAATAAAGGAGCCAGAAATAAAGCGTGTTGGACAAAGCTAAAAGTAATATGCTGTGTCACTATGAGATCAGCTGAGGCTTTAAGAGGATTACATACAGATGGCTTCCTCTGACTCTGCACTTTATCTTATCAGCACCGACGCACACACACACACACACACAGTCACGGAAGTCTTTCCCTCCCTCTCACACACACTTGAATGGAATTGTGTGAGTGAAATAAATGCTGCATCATGCAGTGATTCATCATTTACGTTTTTACCATATAATAATTTAACTAATCAGCAGTGTTACATAAGTTATAAGTGTTTCCATCATGCGATCTGTGAGGCAGTGAGCAGTCTTATCTGCCTGTGACAAGCAGCCTTGGTCAAAAACCAATAAACAACACTCCATCGGGAACAAATCAATCCACTTCAAGAGTTTCACCCTCAATGACAGCTTTTTCTACCACATTCGCAGCTCTTTTTCCACTGAATCGCCAGATTCATTACCTGTGGAGAAGGACTTGACAAGCCATTTTCTTCAGTTTGGTTCTTGTTGATGAGCCGTTTTGGTTGTTAACGTTGGGCGTATGGTTATCCTGATTGGGCACTTTGTGGTGCTAAAGTCTGGATGAGCAGGTCAAAGAGCAAACACAGGCTGCCGGAGCTCATTCTGCGGAGTCCTGTCTGTGCTGCCTGCCTCTGTGTAGGATTCGGCACTCTGTTAAAAAGTGCTGCAGTGGAAGAGTTGGACCCTCAGTTAAATACACGGCCGTCTGACGCAGTCTCGTTGCTAGTGCTCTGGGCCAATCGCCTCTCCATACACACACACAGACAGACAGAGCACTCCCTCCCCTCAAATCAAAGTCAAGTCTGCATACTCAAACACCTGTTAGACTTTTATATAACCCTGTCACAGTCCAAACATCAGACAGTCTTCAACCCTTACTGCACTGCTGTTTACAGTTAGGGGACTCATTGTTGGACAAAATTCACGGAAACACATAAATACAGACATGGATGCAATCCTAAATTGACATTTCAGCCAAAAATGTAAATTCTGTTAACATCATGTCATTCAAAACCTATTGATTCTTCTGTGCTGCTCACTAACAACTTATGTTTTGGAGAAAAGCATGAAAACGGTCTCCCACTGAATAACGATGCATTGAAATTTCGTCGTCTGAAAATATTTGGCAGAAAATGAATTTTTTCAGTTTTAGTTGAAACAATAATCATTTACCTTAATGGAGACATTACAGTTGTCCGAAGGCACGGTTTAGCCGCCACCATCTATTTTGAGCAGCACGCGACATGGATAAGCTACAACAGGTAAACATGTCAATTGTCGATCTTCATTATCTGAGCTGTTTTAGTCTACGCTGTATTAAGTTGATGTGTGAACAAAATTTTGCTAAACATTATTAGTAGCACGCCTCCCATCCAATAATCGCAAAAAGCTTTGTTTATTTTTATATGAGAATAAGTTGGTAAATTTTATAACAAAATTCATACAATAAATGTTGTTTTGATGCTCTTTAATGTGGTGTGAAAGATCTCTGTAACCATATCTATGGCTGTGATGGTGTGACCTTAATATTATCAATAAAAAGTTGATACAAAAACTTCCTCGTGTGCAACTTAAACTCTGTAAAATATCAGTAATTTCTGTAAGTATCCTCATCATTACCGCCAAAGAGTGAATGACAGAGTTGTCATTTTTGGGTCAGACATATCACACTTACTAGTGTTTCAAGGATGAGTATCAATTAGCAGGAAATAAAATTAGAAGCAACTTTAAGAACCAATGCAATGACTCTTCCCAAATGTAAAATTAAAAGTGTTGTCTTCCTAAATGCAATTTTGATGAGGTGAGAATGAGAAACCCCTTTAAGCATGAGAGACACAGAGAATGTCAGAGAAATAAAGACGTTGTCCTGTATGGCAAGTACTTTAATAGATTGGTCACAGGGAGTATCAAATTTCCCAGCGTGTTATGGGTGCTGCTTGACATACCCAGGTGGTAGGATGTCAAAAGAAGGGTGAGACCCAATAAATGTAGGTGAATGCCAGGGCAATGCTTAAAAAGAGGAGTGGAAATGAGTTATTGCACTTTCCATGTATTGGCTGCCCATGCAGGCCAGTAGTTCACGTTGAGTCAACACTGCATTTGTTTTGATGGCTCAGTATAAGAGTGCATGGGAAAATGACACGACTTGATACAGAGGGGAGACTCTTAAATGTGTAGACACAGATCTGACCAGGAGCTCCAAGCATCCTCAATGCCAGAATATACTACAGCCTTCAAACTGTGTGGCAGGGTGCTATAAGCCATATATGAAATAATGAATTGAAAATACGCTCAATGGAAACACGTCAGTTTCGCAAAAAAACTTCCATTTATCGCAAAAATGTTTTTGAGGTCGCATGTGGAGGTTTTTCAGGCAATTCGAAAAAGGAATATTTTGCAAAAACTGCACTTTCGCAAAAGTCTCTTGACTTTGAAGACGCGGTGTGATTGGGGTCTGTGTACACATAAAAATAATAATCAATATTTTAACAATTATTAAGCTACATATTTAGAAAGCAATTCTTCTTATATTAATTTGTGAACATTTTAAATGTTTAATAAAAGGGCAAAAAGTCAAAGAAAAATCTGAAAATCCATCCATAGGCCTTTTTTTTGCGCAGCATTTGGTGCGTACAGTTCAAATTTAAATTGTGGTGTTCAACTTTGCGTTTTAAAAATACAACAACGGTTCATTTTTCGTTTTGGAAAATTACTGGTTAAAAAAGGAGAATAATAATAACTATAAAAATATAGTTATTATAATAATAACAACTAGTGTGTTGGCTGCATAAAGGCTATTAACCTACCAACGTGCGTTGCCATGATTTTTGGACTTATCGCGAGAGGAAAAATGGATATTTAAGTCGCATAACATTGGTCAATGGAAACGCCGTCATTTCACAATAGTTTTTTTATCGACATTTAGAAAACATTGCAAAAGTTTTGCGCAAATCTGTAATGGAAACATGCCTAGAAGATCTAAGCTTAAAGATTGTTTTAGTGTTTTTTTTATTATGATAAGAGAGTAAGCAAAGTGGGAGAGAGAGAGAGGGCACCGGGATTGGGAAAGGTCCACGAGCCGGGACTTGAACTCAGGTTGCCCGAAGCTCAATTGCGCTATATGTCAGCACACTACCCATGATGCTATCAACGCTGACTAAAGATCTAAGCTTGAAAACTAAAGGTTGTATGCTTGAATCCCACGCAGGCCAACAAGCACTAACCACTAGGCTAGAGCATGTCTCTGGAAATTTAATATTTATTAAAAGTCCCCAATAAAACTATTATTTCATTTAGAAAGACAAAGTTTGGACTGGGCTGATTGTTATTAAATGCCAACATCCCAATCATTAACTTTTAGGAGTAATTGCAGTGTGTGATAGGCACAGACACACTTTTTTTTGAGCTCCAGACTATGTGAAGCCACCCAGTTGGAGGACTTCAAATAAGTTTGAGCAGATTTCAGATTTTTTTCATTTGTCATGTGTCTCCTAGTAAAAATAAGCATGTTAACAAAGTAAGCAACTAGGGGTGTAACAATATATCGTGCCAAAATACAAAAATGCAACAATACGTATCGTGGATAGTGACAATATGGCTCGTGGATAGTTCCCCCAAAATAGAAATTACTGTGTGAGAAGAAATTCAAGTTTTCAGAGTTTTAGTGTCATTACTACATTAAACAACTATATATAACTTTGAATATAATGTATAATAATGCAATGGGGGAATATTTGTGCAATGGGTCCTGATAATGCCAAATATCTTATGTTACCTGTAAAAAGTGGCCAACATTTTTTTAAATATATCTAGTCAGTGACAGATTTTTAGCTTCAGAATCATGAATATTGTTATTCTGGTGTCACCATTGTCCTTGTCCAAAACCTATTCATTAAAACCCACATTGTAATATCAAATTTAGCATTTTAATCAACAGTACATTTTTTGTTAACCTTTTATCATATGTGTTGGAGTATTGCAATAATATCGTATTGTGAGTTCAGTATCGTGATATGTATCGAATTGTGACCTGAGGGTATCGTTAAACCCCTATAAGCAACTGTTTAATGCCCAGTGTTCGGATTTTAAAAGTCGAGGAACACGAATGACCCATATCTACAATTTCGGTATGAATACACTTAGTTACATCGCTAGTGTTCCAGCCTTAGTAAACATGTTCTAAAATCTGCAAAACTAAATTTTCACCTGAAATTGCCAGCTTTCAAAAATGTTGTCGCTGTAAATCAATGTCAGAGCAAACATCCCTTATTTCAAACTACAGACTAAAGTACAGCCATCAATGAAGGCCTCTCTTTATCTATAATATAAAGCTGTGTAAGCACTGTAACTGCAGTCATTAGGAAGTCCACTCATAAGGGGCCTGAAATTAGTCACTGACACTTCCACACCTACAGCAGACCGGTGTTGTCAAAAATTGTTCACACATTCCAAAGCTTGAACAAGATGTCTCAAGAACACCAATCTACTGCCGCTTATTTTAGAGCTGTGTGAAAAGTATTTTCCATTGCTGGTAAAGGATACATTGCAGCGCTTATATTTAGCTGAATGTGTGACACGCTTTCAGATTCCACTGGGGCACAATGGGGGCAAGTATAATCACTGCCGGACCCCAACGAAAACAAGTCCTGCGGTTTCCCGGTGGTTGTCCGGTTTCGTCACTTTCTTTAAAAACATCTTTTAACACACATGACTTCTGGTATCTCCATTGGGGATTTGATAAACATGTCAAATTATACAGCAATAAAACAATTTTACAAAACATAACTACATAATTGGAAATTCCAAAATACAGCTTGGAAAGTAAATTGCATTGTCTGAAGTTAATCATTGATTATTTGTCATCATGCCACAGCAACAATGCCATTTGAGTTCCTTATAAAATATCATAAAAGCCATAAAATGTTATTTGCGACTGTTGTGAATGACAGGCCATTAGAGGTAGCATCACAGCATCAAAACATAACAATGCTCCTGTATGCCGCTGTCGTGACACGGCTCATGTCCTTAATGGCTCTTTCAGACTGCACGATTTTCAAAGTAGTCAGTTCGCTGCTCTTTTCACACTGCATGACTATCTTGGCCAGCATTCAGTCGCTGCTGTGTTCACACTGGACGATGGATCGGCGACAGAAGGTTTCACACTGCATGACTTTAGAAAAATCGCCGACAGACTCTGTCTAGCACGCTGCACGCAAACTACATTTCACAACAAACACGCGTGAGATATGAAAAGGAAACAACGCGCGACACCACACGTGCAAGACCGGAGTTCTCACGTGAGACTTTTTTTTCCGACCCGGTTGTGGTACAGCTGGTGAAACAGACACGAGTGCTACTGCCAAATTTCTACTAATTTTTCTTCCATTTATTGTGTCCAAATAGACCGAGAAGAAGCTTTTTTTTTTTGAAACAATGCCATATCATGTTGATATGTGATCTATAACTGTCATGATTCTGCCTTCTTGTCTTTGATTTTCTCTAGTCGTGAGGCAGGATCATGACAGAATCATGTTTTGTGTGCAAGCGCATGGCCTGTTTGGGCCATGTGCTTGTGTTGTCTCGTTAACTTACCCCGCCCCCTTGTTATCCTAGTCTTGTGATTATTGTCTAGTCAGTTTCACCTGTCCTGGTCATTAGTGTTCCCCTTTATAATCCCCTTGTGTTTGCTGTCCGGTGTCGGTTCATTGTTTGAAACATGCTGTGAAACCTGCTGTGAGAGCTGTTTGTTGTTTTGTGAAGTTTGCAGTGAGTAATCCCTTGAGTTAACTGTTAATCCAGAGTCTGTTCGTGTTTTAGTATTGTTCCTGTCTTGACCTCAGTTTAAGTCTAGTGTTTGTTACCCAGTCTTGTTTTGCCCCCTCGTGGGCTTTGTTTTCCTTTTTTGTCCTAATAAACCCTGAGTTCATTGTACACTGTCTGCGTTTGGGTTCATCATCCTTCCACTTCATAACAGAATGAACCGACCAAAGAAGAACCCAGCAGACTGTTTGTCTTTCCCCAATAGACCACAACCGGCTGACCAAGAATTATGGTGGCAGTCGGCCATCGCAGATAGTAGAGCTGGAAGACTTCCATTTCCTCCCCAGGGTGAGTTGTCCCTGCAGAAGTATGCTCAAGTCGTTGAAGAAAGGAGATTCTTTCTGCCTGAGGTCCTGGTTTCTCGCTATTTCATCGCCGGTCTCAACTCTCCACCTCCGTTGACTGAATGGGAGGAGCTCACTCGTCGCCCATTTCAAGCTGTGGTGGATAGCTTATCCCGGAGAGAGTCACAGACACCCACAAGCTTGTCACCACCTGCCAGGCTGCCAGTGATCCCGGAGGGTCACATTTTAGCCGTGGTTACGCAGGGGAACCAGGCTCACTCCACTTCGGCTCCCGACGCATCAGCTGCACCCGCAAGTCTCCGTGGCAAGCGAGAGAGACGGCTGTCGTGGGAGTCTACTTCGGAGTCCTCTTCAACTGAGACCACACTTCCTGTCGTGCTTCCCCAACCGGTCACAAGCCTGGCTATGTCCTCTGCTCCACGACCCAGGAAGAAGAAGAGGAAGAAGGGAGCCTCTGGTCCTCTGTCTCTGTCTCTCCCAGAGCCCGCTCCAGCAGGCGCCGTCCCAGAGCCCGCTCCAGCAGGCGCCGTCCCAGAGCCCGCTCCAGCAGGCGCCGTCCCAGAGCCCGCTCCAGCAGGCGCCGTCCCAGAGCCCGCTCCAGCAGGCGCCGTCCCAGAGCCCGCTGCGGAGAGAGTTGCGGCCGATGTAGCCGCAAGAGAGATTCTGCAGTCGGTTTCTGCTCGTCAGGAGATGCCCATCTCTCTGGCTGCCAAGACCCTGTCTGACTATTTGTCCAGTCTGATCAAGATCCTCGAAGTGCCTGTCCTGTCCTGTCCCGAGCCCACTGTGTCTGTAAGTGCTGTCCCTGAACCTGTGTCTGTAAGCGCTGTCCCTGAACCCGCTGCTGTAAGCGCTGTCCCTGAACCTGTGTCTGTAAGCGCTGTCCCTGAACCCGCTGCTGTAAGCGCTGTCCCTGAACCTGTGTCTGTAAGCGCTGTCCCTGAACCTGTGTCTGTAAGCGCTGTTCCTGAACCTGTGTCTGTAAGTGCTGTCCCTGAACCTATGTCGGTAGGCGCTGTCCCTGAACCTGCAGCGGAGAACACCACTCCCAAGTCGGAGAGGAGGATCGTCGGATCAGAGTCACCTTCTGTGAGCTCTGTCCCAGTTTTCCCTCTGCGATCTCCTACCACACCCCCCGTCATGAGTCCAGCTTCGTGTCCATCGTTCGCTGTACCCCCAGTTGCTATCCCTGTTGTGACTTCCACTGTTCCCAAGACCTCGTGTGTTTCCCCGGTCAGTCCTGTCTGCGCTCAACCCCGGTCCCGGACTGTTTCCCCATTTGTCCCTGTCCCCACGGTCCCTGGACTTCCGTTTGTTTCCCCTGTCTCCCCTGTCATGGCTCAACCCCGGACTGTTTTTCCCTTGTCCCACACCACTCCTCCCAAGCCCGCTCGGTCCTCTCTTCCTAAGTCCACTCCCTGTGGTCCCAGGACCCCTGTCCCACCCACCCACCCTGGACAGTCGCTCAAAGACTCTGTGTTTCCTCCACCTCCTCTGCCTTGTATGTTGTTTTTGATGTTTCACCCCAATCCTGTCGTTGTGTATTTTTGTATGCCTTTGTTAGTTTTTGCTATGTACTGTTGGTTTGTGTCTTTGTCACAGTCTGTCATGTCCCGTGTTTAATGTCCCCTTGAGGAGCGTCTGGAAGCCGCTCCTTAAGGTGGGGGTTCTGTCATGATTCTGCCTTCTTGTCTTTGATTTTCTCTAGTCGTGAGGCAGGATCATGACAGAATCATGTTTTGTGTGCAAGCGCATGGCCTGTTTGGGCCATGTGCTTGTGTTGTCTCGTTAACTTACCCCGCCCCCTTGTTATCCTAGTCTTGTGATTATTGTCTAGTCAGTTTCACCTGTCCTGGTCATTAGTGTTCCCCTTTATAATCCCCTTGTGTTTGCTGTCCGGTGTCGGTTCATTGTTTGAAACATGCTGTGAAACCTGCTGTGAGAGCTGTTTGTTGTTTTGTGAAGTTTGCAGTGAGTAATCCCTTGAGTTAACTGTTAATCCAGAGTCTGTTCGTGTTTTAGTATTGTTCCTGTCTTGACCTCAGTTTAAGTCTAGTGTTTGTTACCCAGTCTTGTTTTGCCCCCTCGTGGGCTTTGTTTTCCTTTTTTGTCCTAATAAACCCTGAGTTCATTGTACACTGTCTGCGTTTGGGTTCATCATCCTTCCACTTCATAACAATAACTCCTCCCCGAACTCCCTGCTGCTCTGTATCTTGCTCTCTCACTGGCTGCCGGTGATCGCCGATGTAGTTTTCAGTCAAAACACTTTTCACACAGCAGGATTTTGAATCGCCGACAGGTCCAGATATTTAGCATGCCAAATATCTCACGGGCGTCGGCGACTCGTCGGTGATTCTCTCAGTTCGCGTCTTTGCTCATTCACACTGCGTGATTGTCACTCGCGTGAACGAGCGCCGATTTGCCTGTGATTTCGGGCATTTGTCGGCGATTTCTCAAAACCTGTCGGCGAGCCAAAATCGTGGCTAAAATCATCCAGTCTGAACTCGGCATAAGGGGATTCACGATTTGAAAGATTTGGCCTTATAAGTGATGTGACATACTTTTTTTAAGGTCCAATTATATTGGCACTGACATTTTTTGCAAAAACACAACCACAATTTAGTAATACATGTAACATTTTTGCCGTCTTATGACCATTTGAATGAAATGTGTGGTTTTGCTGCTGCCGCCTTGTCTTTAAAACAGTAAACCACCACTGCAAAGAAAATAAACTACAAAATAATCAAGTAACTCAATTGAATAATCGTGACAGGCCTAATCGTGCCCTTAATGCATGGTGAATTGGAAGGAAAATCTATATGCAAATGGTTTCATAATATACTTTTCTGCAACTAGTGAAAAGAAATTCTGGTAAAAATATCCAAAATATAATTTTTTTTATTTTTTGCTGAAAAGAGCTGCGAACGAATCTCTTAACCTGACACTAATGAATGGCTTGTTATATCCAGAGCGTTTGGATGTGCTCATATTAATTAGCAACTTTGCTCCGCCCATTTCCCTGTTGATCATAGTGTTTGTTTGCATCCGACTTGAAATTACTGCAGCAGCTGCCATCCAAAGCTGCTCATGCAGTGACTAAACACTTCAAAGTGGGTAGGATTAGCAAAGCGTACACAAGATATTATTCTAGTAGACAGACAGGACGTCTAGAGCTTTGCCTCACACAGAAGATGGTCTGAACTTGTTTTGGTGGGGTTCAAGTTAAGCAACATAAATGTAGACGACAGCTCAGTTTCCAGAGCTCAGCAACCTAGTGAGCTGCCCATCAAGACGTTATTATTTAGCGTTATATTAACACTTGCACACTTGCAAAGTTCTCAATGCTTCGTTTTGCATGTAGGCACCCTCATTATGTAACTGTGTTAGTGTGGGGCTATTTTGAGCCTTGTTAGTGGTATAAACTAGCGAATTCTTTTTACTTAGTAAATGCCCACAGTACTAGCATTATATGCTAAACAGTTTTTAGAGATTAAACTCTTTACATTTGATTATCATGAAAACAAATCTCAGAGAACGGTTGACTAGGTACCGATGTTTTATTAGACCAAAGGTTCATTTTGCACCGAAGTTCTCTTTTAAGGCATCCTGACAAGAAGGTTGTTTGAATAGTCAGTAAATGATGCTGTTTTATAAGACCTCATCTTGGTCAAATTGTAAGCCAGCAGGGCATATATCCTTCATAAAAAGTTTATAAAGTGAAATAAACTTTTTTCAATCAGCAAGGATGCATACAATATTTTACATCATTACAAAAAGATAACACGATCATTTACAGTGTTTCCAACAGGGTTTTGTGAGACTGTGGTGGGTGGACCTTAGTCTCTCTAGGGAGGACTGGGGGCAACATGTCAAAATCATAAATTATGAGTAAAGGTTGTGTGCCATTACTGTGGTGCATGAAGTTGATGCCTATGAGCATTTCATAACATTCACTTCTAAAGTTCCTTAGAAGGGAGCGGTCAAGGAAACAAAAAAAATGACAGTGGCTGAGCCAGAAACAAATCAAACATTTTCTTGTATTCTTTCCAAAAAATACAAATCTTTGTCTTGCTTCAGCAATGTGAAGGATTTCTAAACTGTGCAAGTTGTTTTGACACATGCCAACTCTCATGGCCGTCTGTTTATTAGGATTAAAGATTAAAGCATCGGCGCCTGTTTGCGTGTCTCTGTTTAAGAGCCGATAGAAACTGAAACCAAACAGCTAGCTCAATAATTCTTTTTGCATACAAAACCCGAGACGTTACATGTTCAGATCAAGCCTCCAACATGCTCCTGTTGTCTTGTTTTCACCCTCTATGACTGTCTTCATAGAATACTAGGTGAGTTCACATGTAGCCTGCAAAGCTGTCTACCACCCTGACTGAAACCTTTCTGTGGATGAGCGTATGGTAGCCACCAAAGCCAGAATCAGCCTGAAGCAGTACATACAAAATATGCCAACAAAGTGGGGAATAAAACTTTTTGTGTTGTGTGACTGTAGTCACTACACAGTGGATTTCAACATTTAGACAGGGAAGTCCAACGTTGTAAGTGGGAGGGAACTTCCATTTGATGATGTGATGTTGCTGGTCTGAAAGGAGTTCTTGGGATCTGGATATCACATTTACTGTTATCATTTTTATACCAGCCCAGTACCCTTTCAGTACCTTCATGACCTGGGATTTGGAGCCTGTGGAACCATCAGGGACACAAGAATTGGTGTCCCAAACACCGAAGTGAATGCACTGACAAAGAAATCTCCACAGGGATCAATAAGGTGGATCAGACAGGGATCGCTCCTTTTCACAAAGTGAATCAATGGACACACGAGAGTCTACTCTGCCCACTGCATACTTGGGAGACACTGTGAAAAGACTGCAAATCCAGCAGTGAGTACAAAAAGTTGGATGTTCCAGTTCCAACGGCTTTGAAAGATTACAATCGCTTCAAGTGGGCAGTTGGCCTTTCAGATCAGTTGATTGGCTACTATTCAAGAAGTGGTACATGACTGCGCTGCACCATTTCATAGACATTGCTGTCATAAACAGCAACTTGCTGCACAAGCTACTGTGTAGCACGCAGGGGGAGCAGCCCTTGACACACCAGAACAGTTGTCAGTGGAGCTGTGTGAGGTGTCGTTATAACCAGCACAAGAGAGTTACCTGCACTTACCTGTTGTGATTTCTGGCACAATTTACTCAAAAAAAGTCACACAGGGGCAAAGGAAATGCAGGCTGTGTGGGACATGCACTCTGTTCATGTGTGAGGCATGCCAAGTGCCCCTCTGTGTGTTATTCTGGTCAGGAACTGTCACAAGTCTCATCACAGCTAGGGTTGCCAGTGTATATGTAGGGGTGCTGTATATCTATGTTTAGATCTGATAATGTACAGTTTATTTATTGTTTTACACAAGAACTGTTCTGAAAGGGTCTATTTATTTTATATGTTTACCAATTAAATGTTCAATCAATATTCAAAAGCAAAATGTTATCTGTTTGACCGCACAGATACAAATGCACATTCTTATGTGAGACATGCCAAGTGTCCCTCTGTGTTATTCTGGACAGGAAGTGCGATCAAAGCCTTTCTGTTTAGTTCTGATAATATACACAGTTTTACAGTTTACAGTTTTTTACCACTTAATTGTAGTGTAATAGTGTAATTAATTGAAGATTTTACATGATATTTTTTTACCCCCCTCTTTTTTTTTGGTTTGACTCCACAACGCACTGTTTATAAAAATGAGTATCTTACAAAATAATTTATGTAAACAGTACAAATCTATTGCGTATAGTTTTAAAGTGTTTTATGAAAGTTTTTATGCACTTTTTTATATGAACAAGTTTGAGGTTGACATTTGTGATATTTCTGGATTTAATAAAATATGTAGAAAAAAATATTTAATTTATTGCCTTTTTATCTGGGGTACTAAGATATACTCTGGCGGAATTGTTCTTTGGCAGGTCATAAAGGGTTAATCACCTTACACAAGGAGTGACTAGGCCAAACATTATTACCTTATTGTCAATGATTTGAGTTATGTATGCATCACATTTTCACATTTAGTCTTAATGCAAAACATCTATCCAATTAAGCTTGTGTCTGACAGAAACACGCTACCAATCCATTGTGTGTTACCTAACCAGACACCTCTCAGCAAACTGCTCAATGTCACGTGGGAAGAGCTAGAGGTTAAAGGGTTAGTTCACCCAAAAATGAAAATTAAGTCATTAATTACTCACCCCCATGCTGTACCAACCCCGTAAGACCTTCGTTCATCTTCGGAACACAAATGAAGATATTTTTGATTGAATCTGAGAGCTGGATCACTCTTCCATAGACAGCCTGAGGGACTGCCTCTTGACGGCCCAGAAAGTCATTAAAAGAAAAGGTTTAAATATTCCATGTGCCTACAGCGGCTCAATTATAACTTTATCAAGCGACGAGACTACTTTTTGTGCGAAAAAAACCGTAAATAACGACTTTATTCGACTTCTAATTACTTCCTTATGGGCGCATGCGCGAGAACTGAGACGAGACCGTTCTTCTTCGACTACTTTTTGTTACCGGCTGCTCACCGCTTAGGAGTTTTACCGCCCCCTACCGTATAAGATGACGTACTGCTTGTAAACAGAACGTTTTGCGCCTCCGGCTATATCAGTACGTCATCTTATACGGTAGGGGGCGGTAAAACTCCTAAGCGGTGAGCAGCCGGTAACAAAAAGTAGTCGAAGAAGAACGGTCTCGTCTCAGTTCTCGCGCATGCGCCCATAAGGAAGTAATGGAAAGTCGAATAAAGTCGTTATTTACGTTTTTTTTTCGCACAAAAAGTAGTCTCATCGCTTGATAAAGTTATAGTTGAGCCACTGTAGGCACATGGAATATTTAAACCTTTTCTTTTAATGACTTTCTGGGCCGTCAAGAGGCAGTCCCTCAGGCTGTCTATGGAAGAGTGATCCAGCCCTCAGATTCAATCAAAAATATCTTTATTTGTGTTCCGAAGATGAACGAAGGTCTTACGGGGTTGGTACAGCATGGGGGTGAGTAATTAATGACTTAATTTTCATTTTTGGGTGAACTAACCCTTTAATAGCCATTAATTGTACACTCCACACCCTTACATACTATCTTTAAAATCTAGAGCCGTATATAAATCCAGCTACACATAAAAAAGGCACATTGACTTGATATTAGGGATGGGCATTTACAAGCAAAAATAATATCGGAGGATCGCTGGGTATTATTATATTATTATTCGAAAATCACACCCCTCCCTCGCATGCATTCACACATGCATGTATAGGCTACACACCAGATCATGTGTGCGAAGCGGTGTGACGCTTACATATAACTTAAACATAAGTTTTATATTTATGTTTAAATAATATAATGTTTTTTTATTATTATTTCACCTATGTTGATTATATGAAAAGGGAACCGCATGAGATGAGTAAGATAGGATCATAGCCCAATATATCGGGAGACATTTGGAGTGGGTCAGACATGATTTTTTAGAACACAAGTTCAGTTTTGTATAAATTGATCATTTTAATCATTG
Organism: Pimephales promelas; assembly: GCF_988280905.1. Lineage (NCBI taxonomy): Eukaryota > Metazoa > Chordata > Actinopteri > Cypriniformes > Leuciscidae > Pimephales > Pimephales promelas. The sequence continues at coordinate 17,100,046 of NC_142777.1, forward strand.
TTTAATCAAACAATTGCCTGGATTTAAAAAAAGCAGACAATATAATCAGGACACGGAGGCGCCAGCGCTGTCACTTGGATTGCTCGTGAACTGGAACTCGGAAACTCTCTGCTTATGTAGGCTGATTCGCATGAAGTGTGCATTTCTCTCTAAAGGCACGTTCACTAACGCGAAGATGGCAAGTCAGCATCGTCAACTTTATATTTGCAGCCGACAGTGACACAGAAAACACTAGTTAATTAATAAACAATTAAAAAGCATAATCTCATGCATAATCATTACTTTTGCCGGTTCTTTGTGGCAAGCTTTATGCGTGCGCTTGAGATGCAGAATAGGCTAAATATTACGAAAACGCTCATTATGGTTTATTGTCTCCCATATATATTTAAGTAATTAATATAAATATGCGATTAGACTAATGGCTTAAATGAACAACTTAGGCCAGTAAAAGTAAAAAAGAAACAATAAATCGCACAAACTATTTGATATTCTATAATAAAATCAACTAATTGAATATTTGAAAATCGTGACTCATCCCTACTTGATATCCACAAGTTTCCTACACCCCATGATGCCTTCCGTCAAAAGTGGGCGCGACTTCCGGTTGGAAGTAAACAAAGCGCGATTTGACATGCTTGACACTCGTTCATTCAACAGTTGACAGTCATTCAAGTTATAGCGATCCAAACTAGCTAACGATGTGGGAACACAACCTCAACGAAATTCAAAAGGGTGAAATAACAGTACCTTTACCCTCCGCAGTAGTTGATTGGGAGTATTATAATAACATTATTAATAATCAATACTCATCAAGGCATGGTGACAGCGAGCTGACAAACAATTAAAATAAAAATACACACTTAGTCATTGTTCTTTGGAGTTTATTCAAAATTATAAATGAATGTGCTGCTAGAATAGATTAACTGGCACATTTGGTATTCTGTCAACACAGGCTTTGATCCTGAGTTTAGGTGTAACATCAGTAGCGAACAGCCAATCACATGCTGATAGAGTTTATAGAATATTAAGAATTTAAACAAATGTACACAGGAAGATTCGTCGTCTTTTGGGAGGTGATGGAAACTACAGTCGTTGGCAGGATCACTCTGATTTCGTTTTCAGCTTATGTTCAAAACAATCATGTTTAAGCCACTGAATTAGTTTAGTTCGGTTATACATACAACCGCGAACAGCACATGATGTCCCTGAGCTCCGTAACGACATCTCTCATAAAGATTTGCGTCTTTAAATAGTAAAATAATTCTCCGAAAAACAGCTAGCCTCTTCGCTAACTAACACACAAAATACCATTGGAATGCTACTTCCGCCGCCTCGCCGGAAGTTTCACCCACTTTATTTTTTACAGGAGCGCCTCTCGGAAACTTGTGGATTGCTCTGAAGTACTAGCTTTATAACCTGACATCAAGGCAAGTATAACTGACATTTAGGACACTGGAATTTGAGGTCACCCTCTGAAAGTTGACATTTAGCACACTGGAATTTGAGGTCACCCTATGAAAGTTTCCCGATCGAGGTGCAGAGGAACAAAGGCCAAGAGAAATCACAGCTCAGACAGCGGATAGGTCAGTTATGGGTCTCAACACAGCGGGCTGATGGAGATCACAGAGGCTTTGACACAGAGACGACAACAGACCAGTAATGCCATGAGCTCCTCGCACACAGATAAAGTGTTGAAAAAAATACAAGCTTTTCATAATTTAAAGCAGTTAAGCTACAGTCAATCTACTCTTTAGGGAAAGTAATTAACTGATCAACATAACCTGCAAACAAAAAGTAGCAAAATACACTGAAGCTACTCAAGTGGGAAATATCTATTTGAATATAACCATTAACTATCCGATATTGTACAGCTAAAAATAACAGGGAGCGAATGACACAGGAAACCAGACACTTTAAAACTACAAACTGCCCTGCCCGCTCATACCTGAAAATAACTATATCATGATGTATATCGTAATCGTGAAATAAAATTACTTATATGTGATATAAGATTTTGGTCATATCCCCCAGTCCTAATTTATAATCAAATTTACTAATTTCCAAGTGACATTCCTGAAACTAAACACTGTCATATTAACAACATTTTTTTTTTACATTGTTACTTTTAGTAAGTCAATTCTCAAAAGTTTAACGCTGAAATTTTAGCAATTATTGTACAACACCGTAAAATGTTTAAGGTTGATCCAAATTATTGTTTTGAGTCTTTTATGTTCACAAAGGAAGGATACATTTATTTGATCAAAAATTTAGCTCAATATTAGTACAATTTAAAATAACTGATTTGTTTGAAAATTTTTAGAAATGTAATTTACTCCTGCAATGCAAAGCTTAATTTTTAACATCATTACCCCAGTCTTCAGTGTCCCATGATCCTTCATAAAACATTCTGATATGCTGATTTGCAGTTCAAGAAACATTTCTGATTATTATCAAATGTAAAAAAAAAATGTGCTGCCTATTTTTTGTGTGTGATACATTGCACAATGTTTCAGGATTATTTGATGAATAAAAAGTTAAAAAGAACTATTTTTTAAGATAATTGTTTCTACTGTCACTTTTGATCAATTTATTGCAACCTTGCTGAATAAAAGTATTACATTTCTTTAAAAAAAATCTTACTGACCTCAATCTTTTGAATGGTAGTGTACATTAACAAAACTAAGGGTGCTCCGAATGATTGGCTGCTGGTCGGCCAATAATATCTTTATATAATTTGATTGGTGGCCTCTAAAAAAGGCCAATCAGAAGAGTCGATCAGTTGACACAAAACTCACAGCTCTATGCACTAAAATTGCTTCCTTACATTCACTGGTCTGGCAGGTCTACCAGGTGTCTGAAAAGGACAATAAATTAACGTTTTTTGCAAAGAGTGGAGACATTGCAACGAACTGCAACCCTACAGCAATGACAGTGAGAAACTAGAGCGGTGCGATTTTAATATCTTTGTTGCACTTTCTTTCTTCCCTAAGGGTCTACTGTTGCTAAACTGTAGGACGTGCTAGATAATAAATAGTTATTTAAAAACTGCATTAAGTTGCGAAAGAGAAACTGTTCCCTGAACGTACACTCTGAGACAGAGTGGACTACGGACAAGCAAAGTGAACTTTGAACTTGCTGAGTATTCGCGTAAACGCCGTCAGTCACATAATACACACAAGTCACAAGTGTGTCAGTATATTGTATCCGTGTATTTGGTTTTAAAGTGACAGCAGCCTAAAATGCCTGCGGCCGTCTGTGTCATTAACGTTAATCAAACAAGAAAAGTCAGAAAAATCCCTCATTGCTCGAGTAGATTTACTGCAGTAGGATTAGGCTATATTTAATTTACACAGTGAAGACAATACAGTCTTGTTTTATATTTATTTTCTGTTGACTTCTGTATTTGTTATATATACGAATGCTATATTTGTTGAGCTCTAAGCTGTTCCTAATTACCTCTAAATGGAATATGTTGTGTGCCAATAAATAGAGTTGTCAATTCATGATACTTTTTCATCTCCTAATTTTTTTTTTAACTTAAAATACATTGTTTTTAATAGTATTATATATTTCGGTGATCTATATCAGCCAATACTGCTTCCAGTGATGAGTAATCGGCCCCAAAAATCCTGATCACAGCATCCAATATATATATATATATATATATATATATATATATATATATATATATATATATATATACACACACACACATTTACATTAATATACATGCTCGTATTAAATATCACAGGGAGATGCCTGAGAGGGACCACAGCACAGACAGGACAGATCCAAGATGAAGACATTTCTAAAACTGGGGTTGCTTTTACCTGGAGGAGGGGGCGACGTGGGCATGATTAGGGGACAGGGAGGAGGGACCATCGTCTCCGTCTCGTGGGAGTTCCTCGCAAGCTTCCAACTTCTCTTCTTCCAGGAGCTCAGTGATCTGTGGGGGTGAGAAAAGGGGATATTCAAATACCATATCCCTGTTCCCACTACTTCAGCAGCATTTACTTCTAATTCATCATAAGTATTATGTGTCAACGTCTTACAGCCCTGTGAGATTCGGGCATTATGCAATGCCCCGCACCTATGCTGATTATCTGCAGGGATTAGCTAATTTACATGCATATCACACATAACTACAGGATGTTATGTAATGCTACCATGTAACTAATTTTATAAAGTATCTAGTTATTATTATTTTTTTTTTACTTAATAAATGTTACTAGTTGAATCTAATATGAGACAATTGATTGATCATTACTGTGCATTACAGCACCTGACTTTCTTTGAAGTCACATCTCCTTATCATGCTTGTTACTAGTGTGGTTTTCCTGAAGACATGAGAGAGTTACATAACACAAGAGTATACAGAACTTATGAAAAACAGGTTTCGTTTAAAAATGTACCAAACAGTCAGCTAGAGGAAATCAAACCATTGCCATAGTTGTTCAGGGCTACACATCCATGTGTAAATCTACCTAACAGTATTTAATATCAGACCAACTTTGGCACTAGCACATGATTAAACGCACACTGCATCTGCTGCAGTATCGCTGCCATGTTTCCATAGCAACCATTTCCCTCTACATCCGATTGGCTGAGCGGGGCTGCTGTTCAGTGGCCATGCAGATATGAGTCACATGCAGTGAGCAGAATGGCTGCCGAGAATTACTATTTTCACACATCTCTATTTGCCTACAGCCACTGTTCCCTCTCGATTGTCTTTTGGATAAGCTCCAGACTTTGCCATTTTAAGCCTTTCACACTATATTTCTCCGCACTAGTGTCTTATACTGTATATCTAAGAGATGTGGCTTTTTAGGGAGCACACATTTGATTCGATCTGATTTCAAATCTGATGGCAAGATCACTCTAAATTGTTATGTAGACACATGCATTTTCTGTGAAGCTGCTTTTAAACAATATGTATTATGAAAAACGCTTTACAAATAAATGTTCAATTGAAATTCAATTGAAATAACAATGCAAAAAATTAAATAAATTGCATAGCTCATTGAGGTGCCTCTTTGTGAATTTGTGGACTGTAAGCATTATTAATGGTAATAATTATTAAATTAAGAATTAATGTTGTTTAAAAAAAAATCAGCAATGCAAAACTTGACAGATGAAAATGACTCCCGTGTTGTTTGGATCAGTCTTTGGATTAATTGAGTGACTCAAACGTTCCCTGCCGAACACAGTCTTCATTAGCGTCTTATGCTGTCAAAAAAAACAACCATGTACTCACATGGATGCTGAAGCCAGGACGGGGGAAAACATCCTCGATGGTTCATCCGTGATGTTTTAATACCCCCAAGAAGCTGAAGCATGCAGAAACTCAGCCTTTGTTTGGCCTCAGAGGCCTTGTTAATGTGTGGTCTACTGATTATACAACAACATCTGCATCCAAAATACAAGAGCAGAGAGCTGACTGAGAGACTTTAATTAAAGGCTCTCTTCATTAATTAGTAAAAAAAAGCTGTCAAGCGCACGCACAAACCAAAACGGAAAAACAACCCACACGAATGGAGAATACATCCTCCAAGGATGAGAAAAACAGGCTAGGCAACTGTCACACGTGTGTGGAAAGATGACCTGATTTATTTTTGTGTTGGTCCACAACAGGTCCGAACACATCTGAGCAGAAACAGGAATTTGAAGAACAAAAGGGCAGTCACTACAGTTTAAATGATAAAACACAAAACAACCAGTGTTGCGAATGCGATAGAGATTAGGTCATGGTCAATCACCAGTCATAGATAATAAGTCATTCTCCTTAGATGGGCAGGACATGCTCCATCTCTTAGTAATGTGCAATTATCAAAATTACTTAATCTTAGGCACATAACAAACTTATGCAACACAAACGCTTTACTGCATGCCAACCTTGACAAGGGCCAAACAGTCAACAAGTCAGCTCCGTCTCATCTCAGTGAACCCCGGGTGAGACATGTGATTAGAGTGTGAGAGGCTCTCAAGCGAGAGAAACCCTTAGAAATAAATCTGTGATTTATGCTCATATTCATTTCAGCCTACGCAATCTCCTTGAGCACTGGCCCGAATCCAAATAGGTCACCCAGGACCTTCACCCTGTTGCTCAAACTTGTTTCTGCCCCTTCTGTTTCCTATGCTTCCCAAGATGTCTTGGGAGGACCTTCTCAGCAGTGGGAAGACTGAAACGTCTAGTACCTCAAGCATGTCTGCAGGTACTGTGGCAAATAAAATCCTCTGTACCAACCTGATCTACGCTTCAAGGGAGCCTGTGGCTCAGCTACAAGCTGACTAGAGCTCTGGGTGATCCTACCTAGAGAGCATTTTAAGTCATCATTGTTGTGAAAGGCTGGTCCAGAATATTGGTGCAAATGGTGAATCTTTAATAGAAAAGATACTATCTTTTCAATAGAAATTCAAGCATTCTGGACTTTTAATGTTTGAGCGAATGAGTTCCCTGAACAAACTTTTCAATTCTTCAAGCTGGTCACGCAAATTCTGAACCAAGCTGCTTGGTTTGAAAATGACTCCTGTGTGAGCTGTACCTCATTTCATATGTACTATTTTACAACATTTGTGAATACTATGTTTTTATGCATAGAATACATTTACATCAAACTCAAAACTGTACTGCAGTGATGGTATACTTTTGTAAGCCAGTTAAAATCTCCCTGGTTCCCTCCACAAATAGCCAGATTCAGATTATTTTATTTCATGCCATGTCAGCAGTCAGAGCTATTATTTTCATGGCAAAAAATCATTTACAAAAATACAAACATCATATAAATACATCAAAAGCAAAACAAATATAAACAAGAAGTCATATTATACTATATATTTTTTTTAAATTAACATATGATAAAAAAAAATCCAGAACCTTTTCAGGCATAATCTCATTAAATGTCCTTCAAAAAAGTAACTTCATAAAAGAGCCTTCAGCTTGCGTTAAGTCCAGGACAATCTAATAAAAAATGTTTGACAGATAAAGGAATTTTCCACAAATAGCCAATAGGATTTTTCCATTGGCTTATGGATTATTGCAGAAAAAAAGCTCTGTGACTAACAAACGTTTATGATACCTACACGGTTAATTAATCTTTTATGCATTTTGAAGCCTAAATAGAATTGACAGAAGTAAAAAAAAACCACAAAAAAAACGCAAGTTATAAACAAACTGATTGCCGACAACTCTTTCAATCTTTAAGAAAAAAAAAAAAAAAAATCCCTAAAATTTTAGGGTAAAGTAACTTAACTTAGACTTTAGTCCCAAGTGCCACAAACGGTAACTTGCCCCAAAAAAAATAGCCATGCCTGCAGCACTATTAGAATCAGTTATGAGTTATAACAATAAAACATCTGTAATAAATCGGTTTAATGATGGGTTAGCTCACCAGTTTGTCTTTAAATTACCCCGGGAAGTCTGTATAATTCTGCTCGTTATGAAAACGAGACATTCCTGGAAATCAGCAAAGGTGCCAGTACCAAGCTTACACCACTCAGTTATGTAACTGCAGCTATTATTGAATTCTACAAAATGGCTGTTTCCACTTCTTTTCAGCAAGAATTTGAGACACAAGACATCTTGTGGAAAGTATTTACAGCCCATTATTGACTATTTCCTGTGTATATGAAGAATGCAGATATGTAAAGCGAGGTCAGAAATCTAGAGATCCTTAAAAGGATGTAGAGTGTCACACAAATGAGATTTAAAACAATCTGCACTTTCAAAGAAAACAAATCACAGTGGTTCCTTTGGTGCGAGGGAACCTGCTAAAACACACACAGACACACTGAATGGAGGAGACACGCCTTTGGATGGTTTTCAGTGTATTACATAACACTACAGACATAATCTTCCAACACTGCTTCTCCTTTTTCTTTGACTCAGATCTGGCCTATGTAAAGTGCTGCTTCCCCCTGGAACTGGGGTGGGTGGCACACATTTAACATGCTTTAAACAAACACAAAGCGTAAGTATATAATCGTCTTTCAAAACTCAAATCACAATATCGCATTTGCAAGGTTTGTGCACGTATTTCAAGAGGAATAAAGCTAAAACCGACTTAGACTAATCCCATTGATCTAGAACACAAATATATAAATTGCCCCCAAAGCCGTATTTGTAAGTGTAGCATACTGATCAGGAAATATGAGGCTGATAACTGATATTTTAACACTGTTACAGGTTGAAACTGATCCAATCATTAATACTTTCCTAAGAGACTCTTTTATCATCATTTAACAAAGCACAATAGGTGGAAATGTCAACAGCTACGGGAACATTCTGTCTTCACACTCAAAAAACTTTGTTATAGTGTAACATTGCCAAAGTGTAAACACCCAGTTTTACACACACCACACTTTATCCAATATCCAAGTAATTATATGCATCTGCTATTTGTTTACACTCTTTGGGTTTAGGTGAGCACAAACCACTATTAATGAAGCCTTTACAATACATCTCAGTGATATGACTCCAGGAAAAACTTATTGCATTAACATATATCTTGTAATTACATTGAGATTTACCGTCACAAATTTATTGGCCATTTAATTCAATTGCAATTTCATTGGCATCTTTGTCTAATTGGACATCGCTTAAGCTGAATTACTATAATTAAATTTAAAAGCGGACTTACTACAAATTATATGCATTTCATTTATTTTCCAAAATAAACATCTGAGTGCAAAAATTCACATCCAGTGGCCGCTCAATTCATATGAATTAGTTTTATGATCTCTTTCATTCTGAAGCGTCAAATTGTTCATTGGAGGGACAGAAAGCTCTTAGATTTTATCAAAAAGACCTTCATTTGTTTTCCGAAGATGAACAAAAGTTTAATTGGTTTGGATGGAACAACATGAGGGTTAGTAATTAATGACAAAATTGTTGGGTGAACTATCCCTTTAACCTTTCAGAACTTTGAATGAATAACATATTTTTACAGTATTCTCGCAAGCAACACTAATTTCAATGATTGCATCGTCAACACAACAGCAAGAAATCTTACCTGGTCATTAATGGAGCTGTAGTCATTGGTGTTGGAGAGGTCATCGTCCTCCTCCGAGTCAAAGAATTCCTCCTGGTTCTCCAGCAGTTCTGCCAGAATACGGCTGACCGACTCCTGCTCTTTCAGATCCTCCACATCTGTCTCTAAACTGCAGAGCGTAGAAGGCAGGAACCGTTAAAGGTGAATTGTCCGTGTGCCATTTGAAGTTAAAATACTTGTAAATCAGCTTAATAAGTCTGTAGACTGATTTACTCAGTGTAAACACCGACTCTGTGATGATATCAAAACATTGCTCCATTTGTTTGAGCATCCAACCAGCCTGACTCTAAAACATTGGCCAATTAACCATTGACGTAAATACAGGACAGGAGTCCTGTCTGATTGAGTGTTCAGGAAGCAGTTTCAAATCAATCAATATTTTCATTGTTATTCCGTTAGGTGACACTAATGCTGCAGAAAGGACTCATTTCAGAAATAAGTTTTGTTCACGGATCTCTGCAGAACTGATCGGACAGTCAACTTCTATACAACATCTAAATTTGCCTTCGCTTTGTTTATCATTTCACCATATTTAAAATTTTCCCACACAATCGAAACTGTGGAAAAAAAAAAAAAAAGATTCTGTGTGGGCGTTCACAAGACAAAATGTGTATTGCCAGAAAATGCATAAGAGTCTTACTGGAAAACGTCTGGGCCGAAGACTGCGGCGAGAGCCCCTATGCTCCAGCTCTCCTCCTGAAGAGACGCCACACCGGACAGAAAGCGGCACAGAAAGCGGAGCAAGCTGTAATTGACCTGCGGCAACTGTTGAAGGAAGTACTTGATGTTTCTGCCCAGCTCTTCCTCACTGCTGTAGTCTAAAAGAGAGCAAACAAATCATCAGTCATATTGAGGAAATAGTTCAGAGGGACGTGCAATAATGATGATGTGAAGGTAAGAGACTAGTGAGCTGGCCGATGCAAAGGAGTGAAAGAACGGGCGTGCTTCGATGTTTGTAACATGTTCAGTACATTCCAGAAGCTAAAAAGCAGAAGAGGGCAGTGTGAAAGCGTCACCCACCCTGATAGAGCTGCATGATTTGCGCCTGTAGGCCTGCAGGGATGATGGGCTCGGGGAGCTCCTGCAGGAAGAGGCGTAACAGGCTGACGGCAGACGCCAGGTCGGCCTCTTTCTCCAGATTCACTTCAACGCCGCTGTCGTAGCGCTGCCTGAGCCATTCCACGCGTTCTGCGTTCCCGTTCACTAGAAACAGACTCAGGTGCAGGCCTCCTACAAAACGCGAGAAACATGCTCACAGAACAATGTATAGACTGTAATCGCTGAATCACCGCACAGGGCAGCTTGCAGGTTAAACTAATAATCCCTTTAGTCAAGTCTGTCAACAAAACAGCTACGTTCTCTCTGTCTGCGATTTATGTGCAAATGAAAGAGTCCTGCTGAACTAGTTTACATTCTTCAGTCCAAATGTTTTGAATAAAACCAATAATGGATTTTTTTTACGGCAGACTCTTTTAAAACAAACTGCAGATTTTCCACAGATCAGATCATAAGCTTCCTAACAGCTCTGTTGGCAAATACGCATTAGCTGGTCTGTCTCAGTTCCCATCCCTGGTGCTCTGCGTGTGTACATAAAAGTCTAAACCGCATAAGGGGAAGCCACCACGTCGCTCCCTGTTGTGTCTAAATTAGCCTCAGAACAAAAACATCCTTCCAAATGAAAAAGTGGAGGGGAAACGCCAGTATGAAGAACTCACAGAGGAAAAGCTGGTGTTTGGAAACAACAGCGGTGGCTAAACCCCTTTCAACGACTTGACAACACTGCCGACATATATTCATTCAACATCCTACCTGTGCTAGAGTTTAAACAAGGGCAAAACACATTTAAGTCTGCTTGATGTGTGAGCACTTTGCTAATATCAGTAGTTGAAAAAGTGTAAAACAGGAAGGACTTGGCATTTATGCATCTACTTGAGGACGTTAATTAGTAGGGGAGAGACTATAATGATATAGTGTCGAACTGTCAATGTTCTTCTTTTCGCTTTTGACTCTGTAATATTGCAAAATAAAGGAAGTCCATCTATTATCAGGGAGTTCAGAGAGGCCACTCCTATCATACAGACCAAACAACATTTTTTACTTTATCAGAGGAGTCTGCAAGCTCTGCTTCTTTGAGTTGTTCGTTACAACATTTATGTAGAAGCCACCCAGATAGGTTTACTATGTCAATTTAATCTTATTAAGATGCTTTTTTGAGCCTATATACTCAAGTTACACAACCTTGTCACATTTATGACTACTTTAAACCTTTGATGCATACGATCACACAACTGTGATTAGAGTGTTCAGTGCGTCATAAAGACTAAATTGATATGTTTTAAGTTTTATACTCCCACCTCACTGGCCACTTTCATGTATTTTGGGAGTGGATGAATGCAAAAGGTTATAAAGGTTCACCATAATAATAATAATAGTAAGGCAATACGTTCTAAAATAAGTCACCTTAAAAAAACTCACAGCTAGAATCTTTTAAATTTATGGGTGAAAGGGTTAAAGTTATTTTTTTAAGAATTATACACAATTAATATGAGACCATATCATATAAATTACAGTACCATTGTTAGTTTGATGTATGTCGTAAGTGTCTTTGAAATAAGTCTCTTAAAGGGATACTCATTTTACCACTCCCCCAGAGTTAAACAGTTGAGTTTTACCGTTTTCGAATCCATTCAGCCGATTTTCTGCTATTTAGAAGAATATCAGTAACCGTTTCTGGTCTCATTGACTTCCATAGTATATTTTTTTCCTACATGAAAGTCAATGAGACCAGAAACTGTCTGGTTACTGATATTCTTCTAATTATCAAAAAAAATCAGCTGAATGCATTCGAAAAGAGTAAAAATCAGCAGTTTAACTCTGGGGGAGTGGTAAAATGAGAATATATCCAAAAAAAAAAAGTGGAGTATCCCTTTAAGCTGACCAAGGCTACATTAATTTGATCAAAAGCAAAAAAACAGCAAAAAAAGTAATTTTGTGAAATATTATAATTTAAAATAACTTTTCTATTTGAATATATTTTAAAATCCTGAAAAAATGCATCATAGTTTCCACAAAAAAATAAGCAGCTCATCCTTTTACCATTACAATAATAAGCCATATTATAATAATTTCTGAAGGATCATGTGACACGCTTTGCATCACAGGACTAAATTTCACATTTAGTGTCTAAATGGGTCAGAATGATTTCATTGGCAAATATGTACTTTCTGGTCCGTCTTTCATCAATAGCAGCATTGTAGGGTCAGTGGCTACAATGCTGCTATTGATGAAAGCTAAAAACAAATAAAGGATAGAGAGAAAGTATCATAAATCATCAGGGTCCCTCCCTCACTCACCGTGCTCTTCAATGTACTCTACGATGCTCCTGACCAGTAGGGGGACCTCATGTCCTGGCTGCCCGCTGTGCTGCACCTCCTCCAAAGGGATCCCAAACACTCTGGCCGTGCTGAGGGAGTCGCTGAGGGAAGTAGAGAGGCTCTTCCTCATCGCCTCCACAGCCTGGCTGCTTCAGTCCGTCTACAGAGAGAGATGGCGTCACCACCCTGTTCATTCAGTATGTTTAGAAATCTAAACTTGATCTGTCAAGACAGCTGATGTCTTCGTGACAACAGCAGCTGGTCTCACATCATTTTAGTTTCACTTACAACTACATAAAGTAGAATTTCAGAAGACAATTGTGATGTTTTGTCACAGCAGGCTCACCTTGTAGTAAAAACGCCCAGAAGTTAACTTTATCTCCTGCTCCACTCACTAGTAGTAAAAGAAATATTCATCTATGGCTGCTTCAGGTTGTGGCAGAAGATGAGCCTGTAGTTCCTCATTGACGGACCGCAAATCCTGTTCAGGACGTTAGTGGTTAAGCTGGAGGAAATAAAACACAAGAAAACAGCAGCATCAGCAAATGCATTAAAACGGATAATGATCTTTCTGATTAATATTAGCTGGGCCAAATTTAAAGACCACTTATTCAGTTAATGGACATCTGCGGTCTGAAAAACAAGTTTAAATCTCAATTAAGAAGAGAAACGGTGAGTCATCTGCTCACCCCTCTGCATATGGCATCGCATGAACAGCATTTAATACTAAGTCGAAATTTAATCCAAACAAGGTTTCCAATCATGCTACTGAGAGCTTTGATGCTTCACTTTCATTTTTATTTTTATTTAAAAAGGAATGTTAATGTACCAAGCACTTCCAAGTGGTTAACGCATTACAAGTAACATGATGAGTTACATAATCAGATTACGTTTTAAAGTAATGCATTACTGTTACTTTTTCAAATAAGTAATGCAAGTTTTATTTTCTAATTTACCCCATGTTGAGAGCAATAGGGAGTAACTGCAGAGGTGTGCGCTGTGTGATCATGATACTATTTGTAGTTCTAAATTAAATGTGAGCAGGCATTTACTCATCTCACGTGCACAAAAACAGATTCAGTATTCCTCAAAACTAATTAAAAAAAACTGTGAAATGCAAACTCACAGTAATTTAATGTTATATAACACATTAAATGTACTTTAAGCAATTTCTTTGCTGCTGACATTTGAGGATCCAATTTAGCCATACTAATAAGCAAAAATAACTTTAGATAAACATTACATTTGGGTTACTTTTTTTTGCTTAAAGGAGTAGTTCACTTTTAAAAAAACTTTTGCTGATAATTTACTCACCCCCATGTCATTCAAGATGTCCACGTCTTTTTTTCTTCAGTCGAAAAGAAATTAAGGTTTTTGATGAAAACATTCCAGGATTTTCTCCATATAATGGACATCATTGGGAACCAAACGGTTCAAGGTCCAAATGACAGTTTTAGTGCAGCTTCAAGGGTCTTTAAACGACACCAGACGATGAATAAGGGTCTTATTTAGCAAAACGATCAGTCATTTCAAAAATGACTCGAAAAAAGATTCGTTCATTTTGATGAAAAGGTTTGAACAAGAGAGTCACGAACGCGCATCGCAGAACAGAGCAAGGCGAGCAATTGTGATTATAAAACTAAACTTTTTAACTTATTTTTTAAATGACCAATCGCTTCGCTAGATGACACCCTTATTCATCGTCTGGTGTCGTTTAAAGCCCCTTGAAGCTGCAAATGAAACTGTCATTTGGACCTTGAACCGTTTGGTTCCCAATGAAGCCCATTATATGGAGAAAATCCTGGAATGTTTTCATCAAAAAACCTTAATTTCCTTTCGACTGAAGAAAGAAAGACATGGACATCTTGGATGACATGGGGGTGTGTAAATTATCAGCAAAAGTTTTTCTAAAAGTGAACTACTCCTTTAAGTAAGTGTTGAACTTTCTTCAATTCTTCTGCAATACAGAACGGCAGCACAGCAGTAAGGTTTGTTTGAGCGGCACCCTCTACTATACAGGTGTGAATTTGCATTTCTTTCAGCCTGAGACTTATTCGTCTCACTTTTGGTGTGAAATGCCAAAAAAAAAAAGAACTTTTCTTTGTTATTAAAAACAAACAAGCAAGCCCAGAGCAGGCGAGGAAATTGTAATGCAAAAGTAATCTAAGGATTAATTTCCATAAAAAGTAATGCAATTAGTTACTTTTTTACGGAGTAACGCAATTTGTAACACATTACTTTCAAAAGTATCTTTCCTGCTGCTAAGAGAATGAACAAAGTAATAAAAATTCTTTTTCTTGCGCTACTTAATGTTTTTGGAAACCATGATCCACTTTTTTCAGGATTCTTTGATTAATAGAAAGTTCAAAAGAACAGCATTTGTTCTCAGCATTTGACAGAAATATTTTGCAGGTTAGGCTAATTATCATAAATGCTTTTACTGTCACTTTTGTCTGAATAAAAGTATTAATTTCTTTTAAAAAATATATACATCTTCCTGACCCAAAAACGTTTGAATAGTACAGTCCCTCAACCCCCTCTAGATACACGTTTCCCAGGAAGAACATTTTCTCTGAAATGTATATACACAGTGTTACAGTTCGTTAGATGTAATCCATTACCTGTACTATCACTTACTCAAATGACTTTTGGAAATGTTAAAGAGCAT